>NW_027512635.1:144326-424580 GCF_048772815.1 Callospermophilus lateralis
GTAGACGAACGCTTCAACCTAGAAGAACAAAATTTGGTGAGCCAAGTGGGATTTGTGTACTGTTCATTACCACCAAGTATCATCAAGATTGGGTGAAAAAATATTTGCTGGTATTTCAGAAACTCGTTAATTCTTAGAAGTTTGGCAACCCCTCTCAATCAAAGTGCTTTTCCACAGTCTGTGCCTAGGGCTACTTGAAGAGAAAAGAAAGCATAGAGACAAAACTGAGAACTACTTTATTGTGTCAAGTTTCAAAGAGCTACTACAAACCATGTTGGATTTAGAGTTCCAAATTCATCTATCTATATAGGAGAGAGGAAAGGAAAACCTAAATATAAAAACTGCTACTGTAGACGAATGCTTCAACCTAGAAGAACAAAATTTGGTGAGCCAAGTGGGATTTGTGTACTGATCATTACCACCAAGTATCATCAAGATTGGGTGAAAAAATATTTGCTGGTATTTCGGAAACTCGATAATTCTTAGAATCTTGGCAACCCCTCTCAATGAAAGTGCTTTTCTACAGTATGTGCCTAGGGCTACTTGAAGAGGAAACAAACCACAGAGAAAAAACTGAGAACTCCTTTATTTTGTAAAGTTTCAAAGAGCTACTACAAACCATGTTGGATTTAGAGTTCCAAATTCATCTATCTATATAGGAGCGACAGATGGAAACCTAAATATAAAAACTGCTATTGTAGACGAACGCTTCAACCTAAAAGAACAAAATTTGGTGAGCCAAGTGGGATTTGTGTACTGATCATTACCACGAAGTATCATCAAGATTGGGTGAAAAAGTGTTTGCTCATCATTCGGAAACTCGTTAATTCTTAGAAGCTTGGCAACCCCTCTCAATGAAATTGCTTTTCCACAGTCTGTGCCTAGGGCTACTTGAAGAGCAAACAAACCATAGAGACAAAACTGAGAACTACTTTTTTTTCTCAAGATTCAAAGAGCTACTAAAAACCATGTTGGATTTAAATTTCCAAATTCATCTATCAATATAGGAGTGAAAAGAGGGAAACCTAAATATAAAAACTGCTACTGTAGATGAACGCTTCATCCTAGAAGAACAAAATTTGGTGAGCCAAGTGGGATTGTGTTCTGATCATTACCACCAAGTATCATCAAGATTGGGTGAAAAAATATTTGCTGGTATTTCGAAAACTCGTTATTTCTTAGAAGGTTGGCAACCCCTCTCAATGAAAGTGCTTTTCCACAGTCTGTGCCTAGGGCTACTTGAAGAGGAAACAAACCATAGAGACAAAACTGAGAACTCCTGTATGTTGTCAAGTTCAAAGAGCTACTACAAACCATGTTTGATTTAGAGTTCCAAATTCATCTATCTATGTAGGAGAGAACAGAGGGAAACCTAAAAATAAAAACTGCTACTGTAGACCAACGCTTCAACCTAGAGGAACACAATTTGTTGAGCCAAATGGGATTTGGGTACTGATCATTACCACCAAGTATCATCAAGATTGGGTGAAAAAATATTTGCTGTTATTTCGGAAACTCGTTATTTCTTAGAAGCTTGGCAACCCCTCCCAAAGAAAGTGCTTTTCCACAGTCTGTGCCTAGGGCTACTTGAATAGAAAACAAACCATAGAGACAAAACTGAGAACTCCTTTATTTTGTCAAGTTCAAAGAGCTAGTACAAACCATGTTGGATTTAGAGTTCCAAATTCATCTATCTATGTAGGAGATAACAAAGGGAACCCTAAAAATAAAAACTGCTACTGTAGACCAACACTTCAACCTAGAGGAACACTATTTGGTGAGCCAAGTGGGATTTGTGTACTGATCATTACCACCAAGTATCATCAAGATTGGTTGAAAAAATATTTGCTGGTATTTCGGAAACTCGTTATTTCTTGCAAGCTTGGCAACCCCTCTCATTGAAAGTGGTTTTCCACAGTCTGTGCCTAGGACTACTTGAAGAGGAAACAAACCATTGAGACAAAACTGAGAAATAATATTTTTTGTCAAGTTTCAAAGAGCTACTACAAACCATGTTGGATTTAGAGTTCCAAATTCATGCATCTATATACGAGAGAGCAGAGTGAAACCTAAATATAAAAACTGCTACAGTAGACGAACGCTTAAACGTAGAAGAACAAAAGTTGGTGAGCCAAGTGGAATTTTTGTACTGATCATTAGCACCAAGTATCATCAAGAATGGGTGAAAAAATATTTGCTGGTATTTCGGAAACCCGTAATATCTTGGAAGCTTGGCAACCCCTTTCAATGAAAGTGCTTTTCCACAGTCACTGCTTAGGGCTACTTGAAGAGGAAACAAACCATAGAGAAAAATCTTAGAACTACTTTTTTTTGTCAAGTTTCAAAGAGCTACTACAAATCGTGTTGGATTTAGAGTTCCATATTCATCTATCTATATAGGAGAGAACAGAGTGAAACCTAAATATAAAAACTGCTACTGTAGACGAACGCTAAAACCTAGAAGAACAAAATTTGGTGAGCCAAATGGGATTTGTGTTCTGATCATTACAACCAAGTATCATCAAGATTGGGTTAAAAAATATTTGATGTTATTTCGGAAACTCGTTATTTCCTGGAAGCTTGGCAACCCCTCCAATGAATGTGATTTTCCACACTCTGTGCCTAGGGGTACTTGAAGAGGAAACAAACCATAGAGACAAAACTGAGAACTCCTTTATTTTGTCAAGCTTCAACGAGCTACTACGAACCATGATGGATTTAGAGTTCCAAATTCATCTATATTGGAGAGAACAGAGGGAAACCTAAATATAAAAACTGATACTGTAGACTAATGCTTCAACCTAGAAGAACAAAATTTGGTGAGCCAAGTGGGATTTGTGAACTTATTATTACCACTAAGTATTATCAAGATTGGGTGAAAAAATATTTGCTGGTATTTCGGAAACTCGTTAATTCTTAGAAGCTTGGCAACCCCTCTCAATGAAATTGCTTTTCCACAGTCTGTGCCTAGGGCTACTTGAAGAGGAAACAAACCATAGAGACAAAACTGAGAACTCCTTTATTTTGTCAAATTTCAAAGAGGTACTAGGAACCATGTTGGATTTAGAGGTCCAAATTTATCTATCTATATTGGAGAGAGCAGAGGGAAACCTAAATATAAAAACTGCTACTGTAGACGAACGCTTCAAACTAGAAGAACAAAATTTGGTGAGCCAAGTGGGATTTGTGTACTGATCATTACCACCAAGTATCATCAAGATTCGGTGAAAAAATATTTGCTGGTATTTCAGAAACTCGTTAATTCTTAGAAGCTTGGCAACCCCTCTCAATGAAAGGGCTTTTCCACAGTCTGTGCTTAGGGCTACTTAAAGAGGAAACAAACCATAGAGACAAAACTGAGAACTACTTTATTTTGTAATGTTTCTAAGAGCTACTAGGAACCATGTTGGATTTAGAGTTCCAAATTCATCTATCTATATAGGAGAGAACAGAGGGTAACCTAAATATAAAAACTGATACTGTAGACGAACGCTTCAACCTAGAAGAACAAAATTTGGTGAGCCAAGTGGGATTTGTGTACTGATAATTACCACCAAGTATCATCAAGATTGGGTGAAAAAATATTTGTTGGTATTTCGGAAACTCGTTAATTCTTAGAAGCTTGGCAGCCCCTCTCGATGAAAGTGCTTTTACACAGTCTCTGCCTAGAGCTACTTCAAGAGGAAACAAACCATAGAGACAAAACAGAGAACTTCTTTATTTTGTAAAGTTTCAAAGAGCTACTACGAACCATGTTGGATTTTGATTCCAAATTCTTCTATCTATATAGGAGAGAACAGAGGGAAACCTAAATATAAAAACTGATACTGTAGACGAACGCTTCAACCTAGTAGAAGAAAATTTGGTGAGCCAAGTGGGATTTGTGTACTGATCATTACCACCAAGTATCATCAAGATTGGGTGAAAAAATATTTGCTGGTATTTCGGAAACTCGTTAATTCTTAGAAGCTTGGCAACACCTCTCGATGAAAGTGCTTTTCCACAGTCTGTGCCTAGGACTACTTGAAGAGGAAACAAACCATAGAGACAAATCTGAGAACTCCTTTATTTTTTCAAGATTCAAAGACCTACTACGAACCATGTTGGATTTATAGTTCCAAATTCATCTATCTATAAAGGAGAGAACAGAGGGAAACCTAATTATAAAAAATGCTACTGTAGACGAAAGCTTCAACCTAGAAGAACAAAATTTGGTGAGCCAAGTGGGATTTGTTTACTGATCATTACCACCAAGTATCATCAAGATTGGGTGAAAAAATATTTGCTGGTATTTCGTAAACTCGTTAATTCTTAGAAGCTTGGCAACCCCTCTCGGTGAAATTGCTTTTCCACAGTCTGTGCCTAGGGCTACTTGAAGAGGAAACAAACCATTGAGACAAACTGAGAACTTCTTTATATTGTCAAGTTTCCAAGAGCTACTACGAACCATGTTGGATTTAGAGTTCCAAATTCATCTATCTATATAGGAGAGAGGAGAGGAAAACCTAAATATAAAAACTGCTACTGTAGACGAATGCTTCAACCTAGAAGAACAAAATTTGGTGAGCCAAGTGGGATTTGTGAACTTATCATTACCACCAAGTATTATCAAGATTGGGTGAAAAAATATTTGCTGGTATTTCGGAAACTCGTTAATTCTTAGAAGCTTGGCAAGCCCTCTCAATGAAATTGCTTTTCCACAGTCTGTGCTTAGGGCTACTTGAAGAGGAAACAAACCATAGAGACAAAACTGAGAACTCCTTTATTTTGTCAAGTTTCAAAGAGGTACTAGGAACCATCTTGGATTTAGAGTTCCAAATTAATCTATCTATATAGGAGAGAGCAAAGGGAAACCTAAATATAAAAACTGCTACTGTACACGAATGCTTCAAACTAGAAGAACAAAATTTGGTGAGCCAAGTGGGATTTGTGTACTGATCATTACCACCAAGTATCATCAAGATTGGGTGAAAAAATATTTGCTGGTATTTCGAAAATCGTTAATTCTTAGAAGCTTGGCAACCCCTCTCAATGAAAGTGCTTTTCCACAGTCTCTGCCTAGGGCTACTTGAAGATGAAACAAACCATAGAGAAAAAACGGAGAACTCCTTAATTTTGTCAAGCTTCAACGAGCTACTAGGAACCATGATGGATTTAGAGTTCCAAATTCATCTATCTATATTGGAGAGAACAGAGGGAAACCTAAATACAAAAACTGATACTGTAGACTAACGCTTCAACCTAGAAGAACAAAATTTGGTGAGCCAAGTGGGATTTGTGAACTTATCATTACCACCAAGTATTATCAAGATTGTGTAAAAAAATATTTGCTGGTATTTTGGAAACTCGTTAATTCTTAGAAGCTTGGCAACCCCTCTCAATGAAATTGCTTTTAAACAGTCTGTGCCTAGGGCTACTTGAAGAGGATACAAACCATAGAGACAAAACTGAGAACTCCTTTATTTTATCACGTTTCAAAGAGCTACTACGAACCATGTTGGATTTAGAGTTCCAAATTCATCTATCTATATAGGAGAGAACAGAGGGAAACCTAAATATAAAAACTGATACTGTAGATGAACGCTTCAACCTAGTAGAAGAAAATTTGGTGAGCCAAGTGGGATTTGTGTACTGATCATTACCACCAAGTATCATCAAGATTGGGTGAAAAAATATTTGCTGGTATTTCGGAAACTCGTTAATTCTTAGAAGCTTGGCAACCCCTCTAAATGAAATTGCTCTTCCACAGTCTGTGCCTAGGGCTACTTGAAGAGGAAACAAAATATAGAGACAAAACTGAGAACTCCTTTATTTTGTCACGTTTCAAAGAGCTACTACGAACCATGTTGGATTTAGAGTTCCAAATTCATCTATCTATATAGGAGAGAACAGAGGGAAACCTAAATATAAAAACTGATACTGTAGACGAACGCTTCAACCTAGCAGAAGAAAATTTGGTGAGCCAAGTGGGATTTGTGTACTGATCATTACCACCAAGTATCATCAAGATTGGGTGAAATAATATTTGCTGGTATTTCGGAAACTCGTTGATTCTTAGAAGCTTGGCAACACCTCTCGATGAAAGTGCTTTTCCACAGTCTGTGCCTATGACTACTTGAAGAGGAAACAAACCATAGAGACAAATCTGAGAACTCCTTTATTTTTTCAAGATTCAAAGACCTACTACGAACCATGTTGGATTTATAGTTCCAAATTCGTCTATCTATAAAGGAGAGAACAGAGGGAAACCTAAATATAAAAAATGCTACTGTAGAAGAACGCTTCAACCAAGAAGAACAAAATTTGGTGAGCCAGGTGGGATTTGTTTACTGATCATTACCACCAAGTATCATCAAGATTGGGTGAAAAAATATTTGCTGGTATTTCGGAAACTCGTTAATTCTTAGAAGCTAGGCAACCCCTCTCGGTGAAATTGCTTTTCCACAGTCTGTGCCTAGGGCTACTTGAAGAGGAAACAAACCATTGAGACAAACTGAGAACTTCTTTATATTGTCAAGTTTCCAAGAGCTACTATGAACCATGTTGGATTTAGAGTTCCAAATTCATCTATCTATATAGGAGAGAGGAGAGGAAAACCTAAATATAAAAACTGATACTGTAGACGAACGCTTCAACCTAGTAGAAGAAAATTTGGTGAGCCAAGTGGGATTTGTGTACTGATCATTACCACCCAGTATCATCAAGATTGGGTGAAAAGATATTTGCTGGTATTTCGGAAACTCGTTAATTCTTAGAAGGTTGGCAACCCCTCTCAATGAAAGTGCTTTTCCACAGTCTGTGCCTATGACTACTTGAAGAGGAAACAAACCATAGAGACAAATCTGAGAACTCCTTTATTTTTTCAAGATTCAAAGACCTACTACGAACCATGTTGGATTTAGAGTTCCAAATTCATCTATCTATATAGGAGAGAACAGAGGGAAACCTAAATATAAAAAATGCTACTGTAGACGAATGCTTCAACCTAGAAGAACAAAATTTGGTGAGCCAAGTGCAATTGGTTTACTGATCATTACCACCAAGTATCATCAAGATTGGGTGAAAAAATATTTGCTGGTATTTCGGAAACTCGTTAATTCTTAGAAGCTTGGCAACCCCTCTCGGTGAAATTGCTTTTCCACAGTCTGTGCCTAGGGCTACTTGAAGAGGAAACAAACCATTGAGACAAACTGAGAACTTCTTTATATTGTCAAGTTTCCAAGAGCTACTACGAACCATGTTGGATTTAGAGTTCCAAATTCATCTATCTATATAGGAGAGAGGAGAGGAAAACCTAAATATAAAAACTGCTACTGTAGACGAATACTTCAACCTAGAAGAACAAAATTTGGTGAGCCAAGTGGGATTTGTGTACTGATCATTACCACCAAGGATCATCAAGTTTGGGTGAAAAAATATTTGCTGGTATTTCGGAAACTCGTTAATTCTTAGAAGCTTGGCAACCCCTCTCAATGAAATTGCTTTTCCACAGTCTGTGCCTAGGGCTACTTGAAGAGGAAACAAACCATAGAGAAAAAACTGAGAACTCCTTTATTTTGTCAAGTTTCAAAGAGATACTAGGAACCATCTTGGATTTAGAGTTCCAAAATTATCTATCTATATAGGAGAGAGCAGAGGGAAACCTAAATATAAAAACTGCTACTGTAGACGAACGCTTCAACCTAGAAGAACAAAATTTGGTGAGCCAAGTGGGATTTGTGTACTGATCATTACCACCAATTATCATCAAGATTGGGTGAAAAAATATTTGCTGGAATATCGGAAACTCGTTAATTCTTAGAAGCTTGGCAGCCCCTCTCGATGAAAGTGCTTTTACACAGTCTCTGCCTAGAGCTACTTAAAGAGGAAACAAACCATAGAGACAAAACAGAGAACTTCTTTATTTTGTAAATTTTCAAAGAGCTACTACGAACCATGTTGGATTTAGAGTTCCAAATTCATCTATCTATATAGGAGAGAACAGAGGGAAACCTAAATATAAAAAATGCTACTGTAGACGAATGCTTCAACCTAGAAGAACAAAATTTGGTGAGCCAAGTGCGATTGGTTTACTGATCATTACCACCAAGTATCATCAAGATTGGGTGAAAAAATATTTGCTGGTATTTCGGAAACTCGTTAATTCTTAGAAGCTTGGCAACCCCTCTCGGTGAAATTGCTTTTCCACAGTCTGTGCCTAGGGCTACTTGAAGAGGAAACAAACCATTGAGACAAACTGAGAACTTCTTTATATTGTCAAGTTTCCAAGAGCTACTACGAACCATGTTGGATTTAGAGTTCCAAATTCATCTATCTATATAGGAGAGAGGAGAGGAAAACCTAAATATAAAAACTGCTACTGTAGACGAATACTTCAACCTAGAAGAACAAAATTTGGTGAGCCAAGTGGGATTTGTGTACTGATCATTACCACCAAGGATCATCAAGATTGGGTGAAAAAATATTTGCTGGTATTTCGGAAACTCGTTAATTCTTAGAAGCTTGGCAACCCCTCTCAATGAAATTGCTTTTCCACAGTCTGTGCCTAGGGCTACTTGAAGAGGAAACAAACCATAGAGAAAAAACTGAGAACTCCTTTATTTTGTCAAGTTTCAAAGAGGTACTAGGAACCATCTTGGATTTAGAGTACCAAAATTATCTCTATATAAGGAGAGAGCAGAGGGAAACCTAAATATAAAAACTGCTACTGTAGACGAACGCTTCAACCTAGAAGAACAAAATTTGGTGAGCCAAGTGGGATTTGTGTACTGATCATTACCACCAATTATCATCAAGATTGGGTGAAAAAATATTTGCTGGAATATCGGAAACTCGTTAATTCTTAGAAGCTTGGCAGCCCCTCTCGATGAAAGTGCTTTTACACAGTCTCTGCCTAGAGCTACTTAAAGAGGAAACAAACCATAGAGACAAAACAGAGAACTTCTTTATTTTGTAAATTTTCAAAGAGCTACTACGAACCATGTTGGATTTTGCGTTCCAAATTCTTCTATCTATATAGGAGAGAACAGAGGGAAACCTAAATATAAAAACTGATTCTGTAGACGAACGCTTCAAACTAGTAGAAGAAAATTTGGTGAGCCAAGTGGGATTTGTGTACTGATCATTACCACAAAGTATTATCAAGATTGGGGGAAAAAATATTTGGTGGTATTTCGGAAACTCGTTAATTCTTAGAAGCTTGGCAACCCCTCTCAATGAAATTGCTTTTCCACAGTCTGTGCTTAGGGCTACTTGAAGAGGAAACAAACCATAGAGACAAATCTGAGAACTCCTTTATTT
Organism: Callospermophilus lateralis; assembly: GCF_048772815.1. Classification (NCBI taxonomy): domain Eukaryota; kingdom Metazoa; phylum Chordata; class Mammalia; order Rodentia; family Sciuridae; genus Callospermophilus; species Callospermophilus lateralis. The sequence continues at coordinate 153,627 of NW_027512635.1, forward strand.
TGTCAAGTTTCAAAGAGGTTCTAGGAACCATCTTGGATTTAGAGTTCCAAATTTATCTATCTATATAGGAGAGAGCAAAGGGAAACCTAAATATAAAAACTGCTACTGTACACGAATGCTTCAAACTAGAAGAACAAAATTTGGTGAGCCAAGTGGGATTTGTGTACTGATCATTACCACCAAGCATCATCAAGATTGGGTGAAAAAATATTTGCTGGAATATGGGAAAGTCGTTAATTTTTAGAAGCTTGGCAGCCCCTCTCGATGAAAGTGATTTTACACAGTCTGTGCCTAGGGCTACTTAAAAAGGAAACAAACTATAGAGACAAAACTGAGAACTCCTTTATATTGTCAATTTTCCAAGAGCTACTACGAACCATGTTGGATTTAGAGTTCCAAATTCATCTATCTATATAGGAGAAACAGAGGCAACCTGAATATAAAAACTGATACTCTAGACGAACGCTTCAACCTAGAAGAACAAAATTTGTGAGCCAAGTGGGATTTGTGTACTGATCATTACCACCAAGTCTCATCAAGATTGGGAGAAAAAATATTTGCTGGTATTTCGGAAACTCGTTAATTCTTAGAATCCTGGCAACCCCTCTCAATGAAATTGCTTTTCCACAGTCTGTGCCTAGGGCTACTTGAAGAGGAAACAAACCATAGAGACAAAACTGAGATCTCCTTTATTTTGTCAAGTTTCAAAGAGCTACTACGAACCGTGTTGGTTTTCTAGTTCCAAAATTCATCTATCTATATAGGAGAGAGAAGAGGGAAACCTAAATATAAAACTGCTACTGTAGACGAACGCTTTAACCTAGAAGAACAAAATTAGGTGAGGCGAAGTGGGATTTGTTACTGATCATTACCACCAAGTATCATCAAGATTGGGTGAAAAAATATTTGCTGGTATTTCGCAAACTCGTAGTAAGTGTAAGCTTGGCAACACCTTTCAATAAAAGTGCTTTTCCACAGTTTCTGCTTAGGGCTACAGGAAGAGGAAACAAACCGTAGAGACAAAACTGAAAACTCTTTTATTTTTTCAAGTTTCAAAGAGCTACTACGAACCATGTTGGATTTAGACTTCCAAATTTAATCTATCTATATAGGAGAGAACAGAGGGAAACCTAAATATAAAAACTGATACTGTAGACGAACGCTTCAACCTAGAAGAACAAAATTTGGTGAGCCAAGTGGGATTTATGTACTGATCATTACCACCAAGTATCATCAAGATTGGGTGAAAAAGTGTTTGCTCGTATTCGGAAACTCATTAATTCTAGAAGCTTGGCAACCCCTCTCAATGAAAGTGCTTTTCCTCAGTCTGTGTCTAGGGCTACTTGAAGAGGAAACAAACAATAGAGACAAAACTGAGAACTCCTTTATTTTGTCACGTTTCAAAGAGCTACTACGAACCATGTTGGATTTAGAGTTCCAAATTCATCTATCTATATAGGAGATAAAAGAGGAAAACCTAAATATAAAAACTGATACTGTAGACGAATGCTTCAACCTAGAAGAACAAAATTTGGTGAGCCAAGTGGGATTTGTGTACTGATCATTACCACCAAGTATCATCAAGATTGGGAGAAAAAATATTTGCTGGTATTTCGGAAACTCGTTAATTCTTAGAATCCTGGCAACCCCTCTCAATGAAATTGGCTTTTCCCACAGTCTGTGCCTAGGGCTACTTGAAGAGGAAACAAACCATAGAGACAAAACTGAGATCTCCTTTATTTTGTCAAGTTCAAAGAGCTACTACGAACCGTGTTGGTTTCGAGTTCCAAATTCATCTATCTATAAGGAGAGAGAAGAGGGAAACCTAAATATAAAAACTGCTAATGTAGACGAACGCTTTAACCTAGAAGAACAAAATTAGGTGAGCCAAAGTGGGATTTGTGTACTGATCATTACCACCAAGTATCATCAAGATTGGGTGAAAAAATATTTGCTGGTATATCGGAAACTCGTTAATTCTTAGAAGCTTGGCAACCCCTCTCGATGAAAGTGCTTTTCCACAGTCTGTGCCTAGGGCTACTGGAAGAGGAAACAACCATAGAGACAAAACTGAGCTCTCCTTTATATTGTCAAGTTTCCAAGAGCTACTACGAACCATGTTGGATTTAGAGTTCCAAATTCATCTATGTATATAGGAGAGAACAGAGGGAAACCTAAATATAAAAACTGCTACTGTAGACGAACGCTTCAACCTAGAAGAACAAAATTTGGTGAGCCAAGTGGGATTTGTGTACTGATCATTACCACCAAGTATCATCAAGATTGGGTTAAAAATATTTGCTGGTATTTCGGAAACTGTATAAGTTGTAAGCTTGGAAACCCCATTCAATAAAAGTGCTTTTCACAGTTTTTGTTTAGGGCTACTGGAAGAGGAACAAACCATAGAGACAAAACTGAGAACTGCTTTATTTTGTCAAGTTTCAAATAGCTACTACGAACCATGTTGGATTTAGAGTTCCAAATTCATCTATCTATATAGGAGATAAAGATGGAAACCTAAATATAAAAACTGATACTGTAGACGAACGCATCAACCTAGAAGAACAAAATTTGGTGAGCCAAGTGGGATTTGTGTACTCATCATTACCACCAAGTATCATCAAGATTGGGTGAAAAAATATTTGCTGGTATTTTGGAAACTCGTTAATTCTTAGAAGCTTGCCAACCCCTCTCAATGAAATTGCTTTTCCACAGTCTGTGCCTAGGGCTACTTGAAGAGGAAACAAACCATAGAGACTAAACTGAGATCTCCTTTATTTTGTCACGCGTTTCCAAGAGCTACTACGAACCATGTTGGATTTAGAGTTCCAAATTCATCTATCTATATAGGAGAGAACAGAGGGAAACCTAAATATAAAAACTGCTACTGTAGACGAACGCTTCAACCTAGAAGAACAAAATTTGGTGACCCAAGTGGGATTTGTGTACTGATCATTACCACCAATAATCAAGATTGGGTGAAAAAATATTTGCTGGTATTTCGCAAACTCATAAAAAGTTGTAAGCTTGGCAACACCTTTCAATAAAAGTGCTTTTCCACAGTTTCTGCTTAGGGCTACTGGAAGAGGAACAAACCGTAGAGACAAAACTGAGAACTCCTTTATTTTGTCAAGTTTCAAAGAGCTACTACGAACCATGTTGGATTTAGACTTCCAAATTAATCTATCTATATAGGAGAGAACAGAGGGAAACCTGAATATAAAAACTGATACTGTAGACGAACGCTTCAACCTAGAAGAACAAAATTTGGTGAGCCAAGTGGGATTTATGTACTGATCATTACCACCAAGTATCATCAAGATTGGGTGAAAAAGTGTTTGCTCGTATTTCGGAAACTCATTAATTCTTAGAAGCTTGGCAACCCCTCTTAATGAAAGTGCTTTTCCTCAGTCTGTGTCTAGGGCTACTTGAAGAGGAAACAAACAATAGAGACAAAACTGAGAACTCCTTTATTTTGTCACCTTTCAAAGAGCTACTAGGAACCATGTTGGATTTAGAGATCCAAATTCATCTATCTATATAGGAGATAAAAGAGGGAAACCTAAATATAAAAACTGATACTGTAGAAGAACGCATAAACCTAGAAGAACAATATTTGGTGAGCCAAGTGGGATTTGTGTACTGATCATTACCACCAAGTATCATCAAGATTGGGTGAAAAAATATTTGCTGGTATTTCGGAAACTCGTTAATTCTTAGAAGCTTGGCAACCCCTCTCAATGAAATTGCTTTTGCACAGTCTGTGCCTAGGGCTACTTGAAGAGGAAACAAACCATAGAGACTAAACTGAGATCTCCTTTATTTTGTCAAGTTTCCAAGAGCTACTACGAACCATGTTGGATTTAGAGTTCCAAATTCATCTATCTATATAAGAGAGAACAGAGGGAAACCTAAATATAAAAACTGATACTGTAGACGAACGCTTCAACCTAGAAGAACAAAATTTGGTGAGCCAAGTGGGATTTATGTACTGATCATTACCACCAAGTATCAAAAGATTGGGTGAAAAAGTGTTTGCTCGTATTTCGGAAACTCATTAATTCTTAGAAGCTTGGCAACCCCTCTCAATGAAAGTGCTTTTCCTCAGTCTGTGTCTAGGGCTACTTAAAGAGGAAACAAACAATAGAGACAAAACTGAGAACTCCTTTATTTTGTCACCTTTCAAAGAGCTACTAGGAACCATGTTGGATTTAGAGTTCCAAATTCATCTATCTATATAGGAGATAAAAGAGGGAAACCTAAATATATAAACTGATACTGTAGAAGAACGCATCAACCTAGAAGAACAAAATTTGGTGCGCCAAGTGGGATTTGTGTACTGATCATTACCACCAAGTATCATCAAGATTGGGAGAAAAAATATTTGCTGGTATTTCGGAAACTCGTTAATTCTTAGAATCCTGGCAACCCCTCTCAATGAAATTGCTTTTCCACAGTCTGTGCCTAGGGCTACTTGAAGAGGAAACAAACCATAGAGACAAAACTGAGATCTCCTTTATTTTGTCAAGTTTCAAAGAGCTACTACGAACCGTGTTGGTTTTCGAGTTCCAAATTCATCTATCTATATAGGAGAGAGAAGAGGGAAACCTAAATATAAAAACTGCTACTGTAGACGAACGCTTCAACCTAGAAAAACAAAATTTGGTGAGCCAAGTGGGATTTCTGTACTGATCATTACCACCAAGTATCATCAAGATTGGGTGAAAAAATATTTGCTGGTATTTCGGAAACTCGTAATAAGTTGTAAGCTTGGCAACCCCTTTCAATAAAAGTACTTTTCCACAGTTTTTGCTTAGGGCTACTGGAAGAGGAAACAAACCATAGAGACAAAACTGAGAACTCCTTTATTTTGTCAAGTTTCAAATACCTACTACGAACCATGTTGGATTTAGAGTTCCAAATTAATCTATCTATATAGGAGATAAAAGAGGGAAACATAAATATAAAAACTGATACTGTAGAAGAACGCATCAACCTAGAAGAACAAAATTTGGTGAGCCAAGTTGATTTGTGTACTGATCATTACCACCAAGTATCATCAAGATTGGGTGAAAAAATATTTGCTGGTATTTCGGAAACTCGTTAATTCTTAGAAGCTTGGCAACCCCTCTCAATGAAATTGCTTTTCCACAGTCTGTGCCTAGGGCTACTTGAAGAGGAAACAAACCATAGAGACTAAACTGAGATCTCCTTTATTTTGTCAAGTTTCCAAGAGCTACTACGAACCATGTTGGATTTAGAATTCCAAATTCATCTATCTATATGGGAGAGAACAGAAGGAAACCTAAATATAAAAACTGCTACTGTAGACGAACGCTTCAACCTAGAAGAACAAAATTTGGTGAGCCAAGTGGGTTTTGTGTACTTATCATTACCACCAAGTATCATCAAGATTGTGTGAAAAAATATTTCCTGGTATTTCGCAAACTCGTAATAAGTTGTAAGCTTGGCAACCCCTTTCAATTAAAGTGCTTTTCCACAGTTTTTGCTTAGGGCTACTGGAAGAGGAAACAAACCATAGAGACAAAACTGAGAACTCCTTTATTTTGTCAAGTTTCAAATAGCTACTACGAACCATGTTGGATTTAGAGTTCCAAATTCATCTATCTATATCGGAGATAAAAGAGGGAAACCTAAATATAAAAACTGATACTGTAGAAGAACGCATAAACCTAGAAGAACAATATTTGGTGAGCCAAGTGGGATTTGTGTACTGATCATTACCACCAAGTATCATCAGGATTGGGTGAAAAAATATTTGCTGGTATTTCGGAAACTCGTTAATTCTTAGAAGCTTGGAAACCCCTCTCAATGAAATTGCTTTTGCACAGTCTGTGCCTAGGGCTACTTGAAGAGGAAACAAACCATAGAGACTAAACTGAGATCTCCTTTATTTTGTCAAGTTTCCAAGAGCTACTACGAACCATGTTGGATTTAGAGTTCCAAATTCATCTATCTATATAGGAGAGAACAGAGGGAAACCTAAATATAAAAACTGATACTGTAGACGAACGCTTCAACCTAGAAGAACAAAATTTGGTGAGCCAAGTGGGATTTATGTACTGATCATTACCACCAAGTATCATCAAGATTGGGTGAAAAAGTGTTTGCTCGTATTTCGGAAACTCATTAATTCTTAGAAGCTTGGCAACCCCTCTCAATGAAAGTGCTTTTCCTCAGTCTGTGTCTAGGACTACTTGAAGAGGAAACAAACAATAGAGACAAAACTGAGAACTCCTTTATTTTGTCACCTTTCAAAGAGCTACTAGGAACCATGTTGGATTTAGAGTTCCAAATTCATCTATCTATATAGGAGATAAAAGAGGGAAACCTAAATATAAAAACTGATACTGCAGAAGAACGCATCAACCTAGAAGAACAAAATTTGGTGCGCCAAGTGGGATTTGTGTACTGATCTTTACCACCAAGTATCATCAAGATTGGGTGAAAAAATATTTGCTGGTATTTCGGAAACTCGTTAATTCTTAGAAGCTTGGCGACCCCTCTCAATGAAAATTGCTTTTCCACAGTCTGTGCCTAGGGCTACTTGAAGAGGAAACAAACCATAGAGACTAAACTGAGATCTCCTTTATTTTGTCAAGTTTCCAAGAGCTACTACAAACCATGTTGGATTTAGAGTTCCAAATTCATCTATCTATATTGGAGAGAACAGAGGGAAACCTAAATATAAAAACTGCTACTGTAGACGAACGCTTCAACCTAGAAGAACAAAATTTGGTGAGCCAAGTGGGATTTGTGTACTGATCATTACCACCAAGTATCATCAAGATTGGGTGAAAAAATATTTGCTGGTATATCGGAAACTCGTTAATTCTTAGAAGCTTGGCAACCCCTCTCGATGAAAGTGCTTTTCCACAGTCTGTGCCTAGGGCTACTGGAAGAGGAAACAAACCATAGAGACAAAACTGAGATCTCCTTTATATTGTCAAGTTTCCAAGAGCTACTACGAACCATGTTGGATTTAGAGTTCCAAATTCATCTATGTATATAGGAGAGAACAGAGGGAAACCTAAATATAAAAACTGCTACTGTAGACGAACGCTTCAACCTAGAAGAACAAAATTTGGTGAGCCAAGTGGGATTTGTGTACTGATCATTACCACCAAGTATCATCAAGATTGGGTTAAAAAATATTTGCTGGTATTTCGGAAACTGTAATAAGTTGTAAGCTTGGCAACCCCATTCAATAAAAGTGCTTTTCCACAGTTTTTGTTTAGGGCTACTGGAAGAGGAAACAAACCATAGAGACAAAACTGAGAACTGCTTTATTTTGTCAAGTTTCAAATAGCTACTACGAACCATGTTGGATTTAGAGTTCCAAATTCATCTATCTATATAGGAGATAAAGATGGAAACCTAAATATAAAAACTGATACTGTAGACGAACGCATCAACCTAGAAGAACAAAATTTGGTGAGCCAAGTGGGATTTGTGTACTCATCATTACCACCAAGTATCATCAAGATTGGGTGAAAAAATATTTGCTGGTATTTTGGAAACTCGTTAATTCTTAGAAGCTTGCCAACCCCTCTCAATGAAATTGCTTTTCCACAGTCTGTGCCTAGGGCTACTTGAAGAGGAAACAAACCATAGAGACTAAACTGAGATCTCCTTTATTTTGTCAAGTTTCCAAGAGCTACTACGAACCATGTTGGATTTAGAGTTCCAAATTCATCTATCTATATAGGAGAGAACAGAGGGAAACCTAAATATAAAAACTGCTACTGTAGACGAACGCTTCAACCTAGAAGAACAAAATTTGGTGACCCAAGTGGGATTTGTGTACTGATCATTACCACCAAGTATCATCAAGATTGGGTGAAAAAATATTTGCTGGTATTTCGCAAACTCATAAAAAGTTGTAAGCTTGGCAACACCTTTCAATAAAAGTGCTTTTCCACAGTTTCTGCTTAGGGCTACTGGAAGAGGAACAAACCGTAGAGACAAAACTGAGAACTCCTTTATTTTGTCAAGTTTCAAAGAGCTACTACGAACCATGTTGGATTTAGACTTCCAAATTAATCTATCTATATAGGAGAGAACAGAGGGAAACCTGAATATAAAAACTGATACTGTAGACGAACGCTTCAACCTAGAAGAACAAAATTTGGTGAGCCAAGTGGGATTTATGTACTGATCATTACCACCAAGTATCATCAAGATTGGGTGAAAAAGTGTTTGCTCGTATTTCGGAAACTCATTAATTCTTAGAAGCTTGGCAACCCCTCTCAATGAAAGTGCTTTTCCTCAGTCTGTGTCTAGGGCTACTTGAAGAGGAAACAAACAATAGAGACAAAACTGAGAACTCCTTTATTTTGTCACGTTTCAAAGAGCTACTACGAACCATGTTGGATTTAGAGTTCCAAATTCATCTATCTATATAGGAGATAAAAGAGGAAAACCTAAATATAAAAACTGATACTGTAGACGAATGCTTCAACCTAGAAGAACAAAATTTGGTGAGCCAAGTGGGATTTGTGTCCTGATCATTACCACCAAGTATCATCAAGATTGGGTGAAAAAATATTTGCTGGTATTTCGGAAACTCGTTAATTCTTAGAATCCTGGCAACCCCTCTCAATGAAATTGCTTTTCCACAGTCTGTGCCTAGGGCTACTTGAAGAGGAAACAAACCATAGAGACAAAACTGAGATCTCCTTTATTTTGTCAAGTTTCAAAGAGCTACTACGAACCGTGTTGGTTTCGAGTTCCAAATTCATCTATCTATAAGGAGAGAGAAGAGGGAAACCTAAATATAAAAACTGCTACTGTAGACGAACGCTTTAACCTAGAAGAACAAAATTAGGTGAGCCAAGTGGGATTTGTGTACTGATCATTACCACCAAGTATCATCAAGATTGGGTGAAAAAATATTTGCTGGTATATCGGAAACTCGTTAATTCTTAGAAGCTTGGCAACCCCTCTCGATGAAAGTGCTTTTCCACAGTCTGTGCCTAGGGCTACTGGAAGAGGAAACAAACCATAGAGACAAAACTGAGATCTCCTTTATATTGTCAAGTTTCCAAGAGCTACTACGAACCATGTTGGATTTAGAGTTCCAAATTCATCTATGTATATAGGAGAGAACAGAGGGAAACCTAAATATAAAAACTGCTACTGTAGACGAACGCTTCAACCTAGAAGAACAAAATTTGGTGAGCCAAGTGGGATTTGTGTACTGATCATTACCACCAAGTATCATCAAGATTGGGTTAAAAAATATTTGCTGGTATTTCGGAAACTGTAATAAGTTGTAAGCTTGGCAACCCCATTCAATAAAAGTGCTTTTCCACAGTTTTTGTTTAGGGCTACTGGAAGAGGAAACAAACCATAGAGACAAAACTGAGAACTGCTTTATTTTGTCAAGTTTCAAATAGCTACTACGAACCATGTTGGATTTAGAGTTCCAAATTCATCTATCTATATAGGAGATAAAGATGGAAACCTAAATATAAAAACTGATACTGTAGACGAACGCATCAACCTAGAAGAACAAAATTTGGTGAGCCAAGTGGGATTTGTGTACTCATCATTACCACCAAGTATCATCAAGATTGGGTGAAAAAATATTTGCTGGTATTTTGGAAACTCGTTAATTCTTAGAAGCTTGCCAACCCCTCTCAATGAAATTGCTTTTCCACAGTCTGTGCCTAGGGCTACTTGAAGAGGAAACAAACCATAGAGACTAAACTGAGATCTCCTTTATTTTGTCAAGTTTCCAAGAGCTACTACGAACCATGTTGGATTTAGAGTTCCAAATTCATCTATCTATATAGGAGAGAACAGAGGGAAACCTAAATATAAAAACTGCTACTGTAGACGAACGCTTCAACCTAGAAGAACAAAATTTGGTGACCCAAGTGGGATTTGTGTACTGATCATTACCACCAAGTATCATCAAGATTGGGTGAAAAAATATTTGCTGGTATTTCGCAAACTCATAAAAAGTTGTAAGCTTGGCAACACCTTTCAATAAAAGTGCTTTTCCACAGTTTCTGCTTAGGGCTACTGGAAGAGGAACAAACCGTAGAGACAAAACTGAGAACTCCTTTATTTTGTCAAGTTTCAAAGAGCTACTACGAACCATGTTGGATTTAGACTTCCAAATTAATCTATCTATATAGGAGAGAACAGAGGGAAACCTGAATATAAAAACTGATACTGTAGACGAACGCTTCAACCTAGAAGAACAAAATTTGGTGAGCCAAGTGGGATTTATGTACTGATCATTACCACCAAGTATCATCAAGATTGGGTGAAAAAGTGTTTGCTCGTATTTCGGAAACTCATTAATTCTTAGAAGCTTGGCAACCCCTCTTAATGAAAGTGCTTTTCCTCAGTCTGTGTCTAGGGCTACTTGAAGAGGAAACAAACAATAGAGACAAAACTGAGAACTCCTTTATTTTGTCACGTTTCAAAGAGCTACTACGAACCATGTTGGATTTAGAGTTCCAAATTCATCTATCTATATAGGAGATAAAAGAGGGAAACCTAAATATAAAAACTGATACTGTAGACGAATGCTTCAACCTAGAAGAACAAAATTTGGTGAGCCAAGTGGCATTTGTGTCCTGATCATTACCACCAAGTATCATCAAGATTGGGTGAAAAAATATTTGCTGGTATTTCGGAAACTCGTTAATTCTTAGAAGCTTGGCAACCCCTATCAATGAAATTGCTTTTCCACAGTCTGTGCCTAGGACTACTTGAAGAGGAAACAAACCATAGAGACAAAACTGAGAACTCATTATTTTGTCAAGTTTCAAAGAGCTACTACGAAGCATGTTGGATTTAGAGTTCCAAATTCATCTATCTATATAGGAGAGAGCAGAGCTAAACCAAATATAAAAACTGCTACTGTAGACGAACGCTTTAACCTAGAAGAACAAAATTTGCTTAGCCAAGTGGGATTTGTGTACTGATCATTACCACCAAGTATCATCAAGATTGGGTGAAAAAGTGTTTGCTCGTATTTCGGAAACTCATTAATTCTTAGAAGCTTGGCAACCCCTCTTAATGAAAGTGCTTTTCCTCAGTCTGTGTCTAGGGCTACTTGAAGAGGAAACAAACAATAGAGACAAAACTGAGAACTCCTTTATTTTGTCACGTTTCAAAGAGCTACTACGAACCATGTTGGATTTAGAGTTCCAAATTCATCTATCTATATAGGAGATAAAAGAGGAAAACCTAAATATAAAAACTGATACTGTAGACGAATGCTTCAACCTAGAAGAACAAAATTTGGTGAGCCAAGTGGGATTTGTGTACTGATCATTACCACCAAGTATCATCAAGATTGGGAGAAAAAATATTTGCTGGTATTTCGGAAACTCGTTAATTCTTAGAATCCTGGCAACCCCTCTCAATGAAATTGCTTTTCCACAGTCTGTGCCTAGGGCTACTTGAAGAGGAAACAAACCATAGAGACAAAACTTAGATCTCCTTTATTTTGTCAAGTTTCAAAGAGCTACTACGAACCGTGTTGGTTTTCGAGTTCCAAATTCATATATCTATATAGGAGAGAGAAGAGGGAAACCTAAATATAAAAACTGCTACTGTAGACGAACGCTTTAACCTAGAAGAACAAAATTAGGTGAGCCAAGTGGGATTTGTGAACTTATCATTACCACCAAGTATCATCAAGATTGTGTGAAAAAATATTTGCTGGTATATCGGAAACTCGTTAATTCTTAGAAGCTTGGCAACCCCTCTCGATGAAAGTGCTTTTCCACAGTCTGTGCCTAGGGCTACTTGAAGATGAAACAAACCATAGAGACAAAACTGAGAACTCCTTTATATTGTCAAGTTTCCAAGAGCTACTACGAACCATGTTGGATTTAGAGGTCCAAATTCATCTATGTATATAGGAGAGAACAGACGGAAACCTATAAAAACTGCTACTGTAGACGAACGCTTCAACCTAGAAGAACAAAATTTGGTGAACAAGTGGTATTTGTGTACTGATCATTACCACCAAGTATCATCAAGATTGGGTGAAAAAATATTTGCTGGTATTTCGGAAACTCGTAATAAGTTGTAAGCTTTTCAACCCCTTTCAATAAAAGTGCTTTTCCACAGTTTTTGCTTAGGGCTACTGGAAGAGGAAACAAACCATAGAGACAAAACTGAGAACTCCTTTATTTTGTCACGTTTCTAAGAGCTACTACGAACCATGTTGGATTTAGAGTTCCAAATTCATCTATCTATATAGGAGATAAAAGAGGGAAACCTAAATATAAAAACTGATACTGTAGACGAACGCATCAACCTAGAAGAACAAAATTTGGTGAGCCAAGTGGGATTTTTGTACTGATCATTACCACCAAGTATCATCAAGATTGGGTGAAAAAATATTTGCTGGTATTTTGGAAACTCGTTAATTCTTAGAAGCTTGGCAACCCCTGTCAATGAAATTGCTTTTCCACAGTCTGTGCCTAGGGCTACTTGAAGAGGAAACAAACCATAGAGACTAAACTGAGATCTCCTTTATTTTGTCAAATTTCCAAGAGCTACTACGAACCATGTTGGATTTAGAGTTCCAAATTCATCTATCTATATAGGAGAGAACAGAGGGAAACCTAAATATAAAAACTGCTACTGTTGATGAACGCTTCAACCTAGAAGAACAAAATTTGGTGAGCCAAGTGGGATTTGTGTACTGATCATTACCACCAAGTATTATCAAGATTGGGTGAAAAAATATTTGCTGGTATTTCGCAAACTCATAATAAGTTGTAAGCTTGGCAACACCTTTCAATAAAAGTGCTTTTCCACAGTTTCTGCTTAGGGCTACTGGAAGAGGAAACAAACCGTAGAGACAAAACTGAGAACTCCTTTATTTTGTCAAGTTTCAAAGAGCTACTACGAACCATGTTGGATTTAGACTTCCAAATTAATCTATCTATATAGGAGAGAACAGAGGGAAACCTAAATATAAAAACTGATACTCTAGATGAACGCTTCAACCTAGAAGAACAAAATTTGGTGAGCCAAGTGGGATTTGTGTACTGATCATTACCACCAAGTATTATCAAGATTGGGTGAAAAAATATTTGCTGGTATTTCGCAAACTCATAATAAGTTGTAAGCTTGGCAACACCTTTCAATAAAAGTGCTTTTCCACAGTTTCTGCTTAGGGCTACTGGAAGAGAAAACAAACCGTAGAGACAAAACTGAGAACTCCTTTATTTTGTCAAGTTTCAAAGAGCTACTACGAACCATGTTGGATTTAGACTTCCAAATTAATCTATCTATATAGGAGAGAACAGAGGGAAACCTAAATATAAAAACTGATACTCTAGATGAACGCTTCAACCTAGAAGAACAAAATTTGGTGAGCCAAGTGGGATTTATGTACTGATCATTACCACCAAGTATCATCAAGATTGGGTGAAAAAGTGTTTGCTCGTATTTCGGAAACTCATTAATTCTTAGAAGCTTGGCAACCCCTCTTAATGAAAGTGCTTTTCCTCAGTCTTTGTCTATGGCTACTTGAAGAGGAAACAAACAATAGAGACAAAACTGAGAACTCCTTTATTTTGTCACGTTTCAAAGAGCTACTACGAACCATGTTGGATTTAGAGTTCCAAATTCATCTATCTGTATAGGAGATAAAAGAGGGAAACCTAAATATAAAAACTGATACTGTAGACGAATGCTTCAACCTAGAAGAACAAAATTTGGTGAGCCAAGTGGCATTTGTGTCCTGATCATTACCACCAAGTATCATCAAGATTGGGTGAAAAAATATTTGCTGGTATTTCGGAAACTCGTTAATTCTTAGAAGCTTGGCAACCCCTATCAATGAAATTGCTTTTCCACAGTCTGTGCCTAGGACTACTTGAAGAGGAAACAAACCATAGAGACAAAACTGAGAACTCATTATTTTGTCAAGTTTCAAAGAGCTACTACGAACCATGTTGGATTTAGAGTTCCAAATTCATCTATCTATATAGGAGAGAGCAGAGCTAAACCAAATATAAAAACTGCTACTGTAGACGAACGCTTTAACCTAGAAGAACAAAATTTGCTTAGCCAAGTGGGATTTGTGTACTGATCATTACCACCAAGTATCATCAAGATTGGGTGAAAAAATATTTGCTGGTATATCGGAAACTCGTTAATTCTTAGAAGCTTGGCAACCCCTCTCGATGAAAGTGCTTTTCCACAGTCTTTGCATTGGGCTACTTGAAAATGAAACGACAAAACTAAGAACTCCTTTATATTGTCAAGTTTCCAAGAGCTACTACGAACCATGTTGGATTTAGAGTTCCAAATTCATCTATCTATATAGGAGAGAGCAGAGGGAAACCTAAATATATAAACTGCTACTGTAGACGAACGCTTCAACCTAGAAGAACAAAATTTGGTGAGCCAAGTGGCATTTGTGTACTGATCATTACCACCAAGTATCATCAAGATTGGGTGAAAAAATATTTGCTGGTATTTCGGAAACTCGTTAATTCTTAGAAGATTGGCAACCCCTCTCGATGAAATTGCTTTTCCACAGTCTGTGCCTAGGGCTACTTGAAAAGGAAACAAACATAGAGACAAAACTGAGAACTCTTTTATTTTGTCAAGTTTCCAAGAGCTACTACGAACCATGTTGGATTTAGAGTTCCAAATTCATCTATCTATATAGGAGAGAGCAGAGGGAAACCTAAATATAAAAACTGCTACTGTAGACGAACGCGTCAACCTAGAAGAACAAAATTTGGTGAGCCAAGTGGGATTTGTGTACTGATCATTACCACCAAGTATCATCAAGATTGGGTGAAAAAATATTTGCTGGTATTTCGGAAACTCGTTAATTCTTAGAAGCTTGGCATCCCCTCTCGATGAAAGTGCTTTTCCACAGTCTGTGCCTAGGGCTACTTGAAGAGGAAACAAACCATAGAGACAAAACTGAGAACTCCTTTATTTTGTCAAGTTTCAAAGAGCTACTACGAACCATGTTGGATTTAGAGTTCCAAATTCATCTATCTCTATATGAGAGAACAGAGGGAAACCTAAATATAAAAACTGCTACTGTACACGAACGCTTCAACCTAGAAGAACAAAATTTGGTGAGCCAAGTGGGATTTGTGTACTGATCATTACCACCAAGTATCATCAAGATTGGGTGAAAAAATATTTGCTGGTATTTCGCAAACTCATAATAAGTTGTAAGCTTGGCAACACCTTTCAATAAAAGTGCTTTTCCACAGTTTCTGCTTAGGGCTACTGGAAGAGGAAACAAACCGTAGAGACAAAACTGAGAACTCCTTTATTTTCTCAAGTTTCAAAGAGCTACTACGAACCATGTTGGATTTAGACTTCCAAATTAATCTATCTATATAGGAGAGAACAGAGGGAAACCTAAATATAAAAACTGATACTGTAGACGAACGCTTCAACCTAGAAGAACAAAATTTGGTGAGCCAAGTGGGATTTATGTACTGATCATTACCACCAAGTATCATCAAGATTGGGTGAAAAAGTGTTTGATCGTATTTCGGAAACTCATTAATTCTTAGAAGCTTGGCAACCCCTCTTAATGAAAGTGCTTTTCCTCAGTCTGTGTCTAGGGCTACTTGAAGAGGAAACAAACAATAGAGACAAAACTGAGAACTCCTTTATTTTGTCACGTTTCAAAGAGCTACTACGAACCATGTTGGATTTAGAGTTCCAAATTCATCTATCTATATAGGAGATAAAAGTGGAAAACCTAAATATAAAAACTGATACTGTAGACGAATGCTTCAACCTAGAAGAACAAAATTTGGTGAGCCAAGTGGGATTTGTGTACTGATCATTACCACCAAGTATCATCAAGATTGGGAGAAAAAATATTTGCTGGTATTTCGGAAACTCGTTAATTCTTAGAATCCTGGCAACCCCTCTCAATGAAATTGCTTTTCCACAGTCTGTGCCTAGGGCTACTTGAAGAGGAAACAAACCATAGAGACAAAACTTAGATCTCCTTTATTTTGTCAAGTTTCAAAGAGCTACTACGAACCGTGTTGGTTTTCGAGTTCCAAATTCATCTATCTATATAGGAGAGAGAAGAGGGAAACCTAAATATAAAAACTGCTACTGTAGACGAACGCTTTAACCTAGAAGAACAAAATTAGGTGAGCCAAGTGGGATTTGTGTACTGATCATTACCACCAAGTATCATCAAGATTGGGTGAAAAAATATTTGCTGGTCTATCGGAAACTCGTTAATTCTTAGAAGCTTGGCATCCCCTCTCGATGAAAGTGCTTTTCCACAGTCTGTGCCTAGGGCTACTTGAAGAGGAAACAAACCATAGAGACAAAACTGAGAACTCCTATATATTGTCAAGTTTCCAAGAGCTACTAGGAACCATGTTGGATTTAGAGTTCCAAATTCATCTATGTATATAGGAGAGAACAGACGGAAACCTATAAAAACTGCTACTGTAGACGAACCCTTCAACCTAGAAGAACAAAATTTGGTGAGCCAAGTGGTATTTGTGTACTGATCATTACCACCAAGTATCATCAAGATTGGGTGAAAAAATATTTGCTGGTATTTCGGAAACTCGTAATAAGTTGTAAGTTTGGCAACCCCTTTCAATAAAAGTGCTTTTCCACAGTTTTTGCTTAGGGCTACTGGAAGAGGAAACAAACCATAGAGACAAAACTGAGAACTCCTTTATTTTTTCACGTTTCAAAGAGCTACTACGAACCATGTTGGATTTAGAGTTCCAAATTCATCTATCTATATAGGAGATAAAAGAGGGAAACCTAAATATAAAAACTGATACTGTAGACGAACGCATCAACCTAGAAGAACAAAATTTGGTGAGCCAAGTGGGATTTGTGTACTGATCATTACCACCAAGTATCATCAAGATTGGGAGAAAAAATATTTGCTGGTATTTCGGAAACTCGTTAATTCTTAGAATCCTGGCAACCCCTCTCAATGAAATTGCTTTTCCACAGTCTGTGCCTAGGGCTACTTGAAGAGGAAACAAACCATAGAGACAAAACTGAGATCTCCTTTATTTTTTCAAGTTTCAAAGAGCTACTACGAACCGTGTTGGTTTTCGAGTTCCAAATTCATCTATCTATATAGGAGAGAGAAGAGGGAAACCTAAATATAAAAACTGCTACTGTAGACGAACGCTTTAACCTAGAAGAACAAAATTAGGTGAGCCAAGTGGGATTGGTGTACTGATCATTACCACCAAGTATCATCAAGATTGGGTGAAAAAATATTTGCTGGTATATCGGAAACTCGTTAATTCTTAGAAGCTTGGCAACCCCTCTCGATGAAAGTGCTTTTCCACAGTCTGTGCCTAGGGCTACTTGAAGAGGAAACAAACCATAGAGACAGAACTGAGAACTCCTTTATATTGTCAAGTTTCCAAGAGCTACTACGAACCATGTTGGATTTAGAGTTCCAAATTCATCTATGTATATAGGAGAGAACAGACGGAAACCTATAAAAACTGCTACTGTAGACGAACGCTTCAACCTAGAAGAACAAAATTTGGTGAGCCAAGTGGTATTTGTGTACTGATCATTACCACCAAGTATCATCAAGATTGGGTGAAAAAATATTTGCTGGTATTTCGGAAACTCGTAATAAGTTGTAAGCTTGGCAACCCCTTTCAATAAAAGTGCTTTTCCACAGTTTTTGCTTAGGGCTACTGGAAGAGGAAACAAACCATAGAGACAAAACTGAAAACTCCTTTATTTTGTCACGTTTCAAAGAGCTACTACGAACCATGTTGGATTTAGAGTTCCAAATTCATCTATCTATATAGGAGATAAAAGAGGGAAACCTAAATATAAAAACTGATACTGTAGACGAACGCATCAACCTAGAAGAACAAAATTTGGTGAGCCAAGTGGGATTTTTGTACTGATCATTACCACCAAGTATCATCAAGATTGGGTGAAAAAATATTTGCTGGTATTTTGGAAACTCGTTAATTCTTAGAAGCTTGGCAACCCCTGTCAATGAAATTGCTTTTCCACAGTCTGTGCCTAGGGCTACTTGAAGAGGAAACAAACCATAGAGACTAAACTGAGATCTCCTTTATTTTGTCAAATTTCCAAGAGCTACTAGGAACCATGTTGGATTTAGAGTTCCAAATTCATCTATCTATATAGGAGAGAACAGAGGGAAACCTAAATATAAAAACTGCTACTGTTGACGAACGCTTCAACCTAGAAGAACAAAATTTGGTGAGCCAAGTGGGATTTTTGTACTGATCATTACCACCAAGTATTATCAAGATTGGGTGAAAAAATATTTGCTGGTATTTCGCAAACTCATAATAAGTTGTAAGCTTGGCAACACCTTTCAATAAAAGTGCTTTTCCACAGTTTCTGCTTAGGGCTACTGGAAGAGGAAACAAACCGTAGAGACAAAACTGAGAACTCCTTTATTTTGTCAAGTTTCAAAGAGCTACTACGAACCATGTTGGATTTAGACTTCCAAATTAATCTATCTATATAGGAGAGAACAGAGGGAAACCTAAATATAAAAACTGATACTCTAGATGAACGCTTCAACCTAGAAGAACAAAATTTGGTGAGCCAAGTGGGATTTATGTACTGATCATTACCACCAAGTATCATCAAGATTGGGTGAAAAAGTGTTTGCTCGTATTTCGGAAACTCATTAATTCTTAGAAGCTTGGCAACCCCTCTTAATGAAAGTGCTTTTCCTCAGTCTTTGTCTATGGCTACTTGAAGAGGAAACAAACAATAGAGACAAAACTGAGAACTCCTTTATTTTGTCACGTTTCAAAGAGCTACTACGAACCATGTTGGATTTAGAGTTCCAAATTCATCTATCTGTATAGGAGATAAAAGAGGGAAACCTAAATATAAAAAACTGATACTGTAGACGAATGCTTCAACCTAGAAGAACAAAATTTGGTGAGCCAAGTGGGATTT
Organism: Callospermophilus lateralis; assembly: GCF_048772815.1. Classification (NCBI taxonomy): domain Eukaryota; kingdom Metazoa; phylum Chordata; class Mammalia; order Rodentia; family Sciuridae; genus Callospermophilus; species Callospermophilus lateralis. Next base: position 172,584 of record NW_027512635.1, read on the forward strand.
TTGTCCTGATCATTACCACCAAGTATCATCAAGATTGGGTGAAAAAATATTTGCTGGTATTTCGGAAACTCGTTAATTCTTAGAAGCTTGGCAACCCCTATCAATGAAATTGCTTTTCCACAGTCTGTGCCTAGGACTACTTGAAGAGGAAACAAACCATAGAGACAAAACTGAGAACTCATTATTTTGTCAAGTTTCAAAGAGCTACTACGAACCATGTTGGATTTAGAGTTCCAAATTCATCTATCTATATAGGAGAGAGCAGAGCTAAACCAAATATAAAAACTGCTACTGTAGACGAACGCTTTAACCTAGAAGAACGAAATTTGGTTAGCCAAGTGGGATTTGTGTACTGATCATTACCACCAAGTATCATCAAGATTGGGTGAAAAAATATTTGCTGGTATATCGGAAACTCGTTAATTCTTAGAAGCTTGGCAACCCCTCTCGATGAAAGTGCTTTTCCACAGTCTTTGCCTTGGGCTACTTGAAAATGAAACGACAAAACTAAGAACTCCTTTATATTGTCAAGTTTCCAAGAGCTACTACGAACCATGTTGGATTTAGAGTTCCAAATTCATCTATCTGTATAGGAGAGAGCAGAGGGAAACCTAAATATATAAATTGCTACTGTAGACGAACGCTTCAACCTAGAAGAACAAAATTTGGTGAGCCAAGTGGCATTTGTGTACTGATCATTACCACCAAGTATCATCAAGATTGGGTGAAAAAATATTTGCTGGTATTTCGGAAACTCGTTAATTCTTAGAAGATTGGCAACCCCTCTCGATGAAATTGCTTTTCCACAGTCTGTGCCTAGGGCTACTTGAAAAGGAAACAAACATAGAGACAAAACTGAGAACTCTTTTATTTTGTCAAGTTTCCAAGAGCTACTACGAACCATGTTGGATTTAGAGTTCCAAATTCATCTATCTATATAGGAGAGAGCAGAGGGAAACCTAAATATAAAAACTGCTACTGTAGACGAACGCGTCAACCTAGAAGAACGAAATTTGGTGAGCCAAGTGGATTTGTGTACTGATCATTACCACCAAGTATCATCAAGATTGGGTGAAAAAATATTTGCTGGTATTTCGGAAACTCGTTAATTCCTAGAAGCTTGGCATCCCCTCTCGATGAAAGTGCTTTTCCACAGTCTGTGCCTAGGGCTACTTGAAGAGGAAACAAACCATAGAGACAAAAGTGAGAACTCCTTTATTTTGTCAAGTTTCAAAGAGCTACTACGAACCATGTTGGATTTAGAGTTCCAAATTCATCTATCTCTATATGAGAGAACAGAGGGAAACCTAAATATAAAAACTGCTACTGTACACGAACGCTTCAACCTAGAAGAACAAAATTTGGTGAGCCATGTGGGATTTGTGTACTGATCATTACCACCAAGTATCATCAAGATTGGGTGAAAAAATATTTGCTGGTATTTCGCAAACTCATAATAAGTTGTAAGCTTGGCAACACCTTTCAATAAAAGTGCTTTTCCACAGTTTCTGCTTAGGGCTACTGGAAAAGGAAACAAACCGTAGAGACAAAACTGAGAACTCCTTTATTTTCTCAAGTTTCAAAGAGCTACTACGAACCATGTTGGATTTAGACTTCCAAATTAATCTATCTATATAGGAGAGAACAGAGGGAAACCTAAATATAAAAACTGATACTGTAGACGAACGCTTCAACCTAGAAGAACAAAATTTGGTGAGCCAAGTGGGATTTATGTACTGATCATTACCACCAAGTATCATCAAGATTGGGTGAAAAAGTGTTTGCTCGTATTTCGGAAACTCATTAATTCTTAGAAGCTTGGCAACCCCTCTTAATGAAAGTGCTTTTCCTCAGTCTGTGTCTAGGGCTACTTGAAGAGGAAACAAACAATAGAGACAAAACTGAGAACTCCTTTATTTTGTCACGTTTCAAAGAGCTACTACGAACCATGTTGGATTTAGAGTTCCAAATTCATCTATCTATATAGGAGATAAAAGAGGAAAACCTAAATATAAAAACTGATACTGTAGACGAATGCTTCAACCTAGAAGAACAAAATTTGGTGAGCCAAGTGGGATTTGTGTACTGATCATTACCACCAAGTATCATCAAGATTGGGAGAAAAAATATTTGCTGGTATTTCGGAAACTCGTTAATTCTTAGAATCCTGGCAACCCCTCTCAATGAAATTGCTTTTCCACAGTCTGTGCCTAGGGCTACTTGAAGAGGAAACAAACCATAGAGACAAAACTTAGATCTCCTTTATTTTGTCAAGTTTCAAAGAGCTACTACGAACCGTGTTGGTTTTCGAGTTCCAAATTCATCTATCTATATAGGAGAGAGAAGAGGGAAACCTAAATATAAAAACTGCTACTGTAGACGAACGCTTTAACCTAGAAGAACAAAATTAGGTGAGCCAAGTGGGATTTGTGTACTGATCATTACCACCAAGTATCATCAAGATTTGGTGAAAAAATATTTGCTGGTATATCGGAAACTCGTTAATTCTTAGAAGCTTGGCATCCCCTCTCGATGAAAGTGCTTTTCCACAGTCTGTGCCTAGGGCTACTTGAAGAGGAAACAAACCATAGAGACAAAACTGAGAACTCCTTTATATTGTCAAGTTTCCAAGAGCTACTAGGAACCATGTTGGATTTAGAGTTCCAAATTCATCTATGTATATAGGAGAGAACAGACGGAAACCTATAAAAACTGCTACTGTAGACGAACGCTTCAACCTAGAAGAACAAAATTTGGTGAGCCAAGTGGTATTTGTGTACTGATCATTACCACCAAGTATCATCAAGATTGGGTGAAAAAATATTTGCTGGTATTTCGGAAACTCGTAATAAGTTGTAAGCTTGGCAACCCCTTTCAATAAAAGTGCTTTTCCACAGTTTTTGCTTAGGGCTACTGGAAGAGGAAACAAACCATAGAGACAAAACTGAGAACTCCTTTATTTTGTCACGTTTCAAAGAGCTACTACGAACCATGTTGGATTTAGAGTTCCAAATTCATCTATCTATATAGGAGATAAAAGAGGGAAACCTAAATATAAAAACTGATACTGTAGACGAATGCATCAACCTAGAAGAACAAAATTTGGTGAGCCAAGTGGGATTTTTGTACTGATCATTACCACCAAGTATCATCAAGATTGGGTGAAAAAATATTTGCTGGTATTTTGGAAACTCGTTAATTCTTAGAAGCTTGGCAACCCCTCTCAATGAAATTGCTTTTCCACAGTCTGTGCCTAGGGCTACTTGAAGAGGAAACAAACCATAGAGACTAAACTGAGATCTCCTTTATTTTGTCAAATTTCCAAGAGCTACTACGAACCATGTTGGATTTAGAGTTCCAAATTCATCTATCTATATAGGAGAGAACAGAGGGAAACCTAAATATAAAAACTGCTACTGTTGACGAACGCTTCAACCTAGAAGAACAAAATTTGGTGAGCCAAGTGGGATTTGTGTACTGATCATTACCACCAAGTATTATCAAGATTGGGTGAAAAAATATTTGCTGGTATTTCGCAAACTCATAATAAGTTGTAAGCTTGGCAACACCTTTCAATAAAAGTGCTTTTCCACAGTTTCTGCTTAGGGCTACTGGAAGAGGAAACAAACCGTAGAGACAAAACTGAGAACTCCTTTATTTTGTCAAGTTTCAAAGAGCTACTACGAACCATGTTGGATTTAGACTTCCAAATTAATCTATCTATATAGGAGAGAGCAGAGGGAAACCTAAATATAAAAACTGATACTGTAGACGAACGCTTCAACCTAGAAGAACAAAATTTGGTGAGCCAAGTGGGATTTATGTACTGATCATTACCACCAAGTATCATCAAGATTGGGTGAAAAAGTGTTTGCTCGTATTTCGGAAACTCATTAATTCTTAGAAGCTTGGCAACCCCTCTTAATGAAAGTGCTTTTCCTCAGTCTTTGTCTATGGCTACTTGAAGAGGAAACAAACAATAGAGACAAAACTGAGAACTCCTTTATTTTGTCACGTTTCAAAGAGCTACTACGAACCATGTTGGATTTAGAGTTCCAAATTCATCTATCTATATAGGAGATAAAAGAGGGAAACCTAAATATAAAAACTGATACTGTAGACGAATGCTTCAACCTAGAAGAACAAAATTTGGTGAGCCAAGTGGGATTTGTGTCCTGATCATTACCACCAAGTATCATCAAGATTGGGTGAAAAAATATTTGCTGGTATTTCGGAAACTCGTTAATTCTTAGAAGCTTGGCAACCCCTATCAATGAAATTGCTTTTCCACAGTCTGTGCCTAGGACTACTTGAAGAGGAAACAAACCATAGAGACAAAACTGAGAACTCATTATTTTGTCAAGTTTCAAAGAGCTACTACGAACCATGTTGGATTTAGAGTTCCAAATTCATCTATCTATATAGGAGAGAGCAGAGCCTAACCAAATATAGAAACTGCTACTGTAGACGAACGCTTTAACCTAGAAGAACAAAATTTCGTTAGCCAAGTGGGATTTGTGTACTGATCATTACCATCAAGTATCATCAAGATTGGGTGAAAAAATATTTGCTGGTATATCGGAAACTCGTTAATTCTTAGAAGCTTGGCAACCCCTCTCGATGAAAGTGCTTTTCCACAGTCTTTGCCTTGGGCTACTTGAAAATGAAACGACAAAACTAAGAACTCCTTTATATTGTCAAGTTTCCAAGAGCTACTACGAACCATGTTGGATTTAGAGTTCCAAATTCATCTATCTATATAGGAGAGAGCAGAGGGAAACCTAAATATATAAACTGCTACTGTAGACGAACGCTTCAACCTAGAAGAACAAAATTTGGTGAGCCAAGTGGCATTTGTGTACTGATCATTACCACCAAGTATCATCAAGATTGGGTGAAAAAATATTTGCTGGTATTTCGGAAACTCGTTAATTCTTAGAAGATTGGCAACCCCTCTCGATGAAATTGCTTTTCCACAGTCTGTGCCTAGGGCTTCTTGAAAAGGAAACAAACATAGAGACAAAACTGAGAACTCCTTTATTTTGTCAAGTTTCCAAGAGCTACTACGAACCATGTTGGATTTAGAGTTCCAAATTCATCTATCTATATAGGAGAGAGCAGAGGGAAACCTAAATATAAAAACTGCTACTGTAGACGAACGCGTCAACCTAGAAGAACAAAATTTGGTGAGCCAAGTGGGATTTGTGTACTGATCATTACCACCAAGTATCATCAAGATTGGGTGAAAAAATATTTGCTGGTATTTCGGAAACTCGTTAATTCTTAGAAGCTTGGCATCCGCTCTCGATGAAAGTGCTTTTCCACAGTCTGTGCCTAGGGCTACTTGAAGAGGAAACAAACCATAGAGACAAAAGTGAGAACTCCTTTATTTTGTCAAGTTTCAAAGAGCTACTACAAACCATGTTGGATTTAGAGTTCCAAATTCATCTATCTATATAGGAGAGAACAGAGGGAAACCTAAATATAAAAACTGCTACTGTACACGAACGCTTCAACCTAGAAGAACAAAATTTGGTGAGCCATGTGGGATTTGTGTACTGATCATTACCACCAAGTATCATCAAGATTGGGTGAAAAAATATTTGCTGGTATTTCGCAAACTCATAATAAGTTGTAAGCTTGGCAACACCTTTCAATAAAAGTGCTTTTCCACAGTTTCTGCTTAGGGCTACTGGAAAAGGAAACAAACCGTAGAGACAAAACTGAGAACTCCTTTATTTTCTCAAGTTTCAAAGAGCTACTACGAACCATGTTGGATTTAGACTTCCAAATTAATCTATCTATATAGGAGAGAACAGAGGGAAACCTAAATATAAAAACTGATACTGTAGACGAACGCTTCAACCTAGAAGAACAAAATTTGGTGAGCCAAGTGGGATTTATGTACTGATCATTACCACCAAGTATCATCAAGATTGGGTGAAAAAGTGTTTGCTCGTATTTCGGAAACTCATTAATTCTTAGAAGCTTGGCAACCCCTCTTAATGAAAGTGCTTTTCCTCAGTCTGTGTCTAGGGCTACTTGAAGAGGAAACAAACAATAGAGACAAAACTGAGAACTCCTTTATTTTGTCACGTTTCAAAGAGCTACTACGAACCATGTTGGATTTAGAGTTCCAAATTCATCTATCTATATAGGAGATAAAAGAGGAAAACCTAAATATAAAAACTGATACTGTAGACGAATGCTTCAACCTAGAAGAACAAAATTTGGTGAGCCAAGTGGGATTTGTGTACTGATCATTACCACCAAGTATCATCAAGATTGGGAGAAAAAATATTTGCTGGTATTTCGGAAACTCGTTAATTCTTAGAATCCTGGCAACCCCTCTCAATGAAATTGCTTTTCCACAGTCTGTGCCTAGGGCTACTTGAAGAGGAAACAAACCATAGAGACAAAACTTAGATCTCCTTTATTTTGTCAAGTTTCAAAGAGCTACTACGAACCGTGTTGGTTTTCGAGTTCCAAATTCATCTATCTATATAGGAGAGAGAAGAGGGAAACCTAAATATAAAAACTGCTACTGTAGACGAACGCTTTAACCTAGAAGAACAAAATTAGGTGAGCCAAGTGGGATTTGTGTACTGATCATTACCACCAAGTATCATCAAGATTGGGTGAAAAAATATTTGCTGGTATATCGGAAACTCGTTAATTCTTAGAAGCTTGGCATCCCCTCTCGATGAAAGTGCTTTTCCACAGTCTGTGCCTAGGGCTACTTGAAGAGGAAACAAACCATAGAGACAAAACTGAGAACTCCTTTATATTGTCAAGTTTCCAAGAGCTACTAGGAACCATGTTGGATTTAGAGTTCCAAATTCATCTATGTATATAGGAGAGAACAGACGGAAACCTATAAAAACTGCTACTGTAGACGAACGCTTCAACCTAGAAGAACAAAATTTGGTGAGCCAAGTGGTATTTGTGTACTGATCATTACCACCAAGTATCATCAAGATTGGGTGAAAAAATATTTGCTGGTATTTCGGAAACTCGTAATAAGTTGTAAGCTTGGCAACCCCTTTCAATAAAAGTGCTTTTCCACAGTTTTTGCTTAGGGCTACTGGAAGAGGAAACAAACCATAGAGACAAAACTGAGAACTCCTTTATTTTGTCACGTTTCAAAGAGCTACTACGAACCATGTTGGATTTAGAGTTCCAAATTCATCTATCTATATAGGAGATAAAAGAGGGAAACCTAAATATAAAAACTGATACTGTAGACGAATGCATCAACCTAGAAGAACAAAATTTGGTGAGCCAAGTGGGATTTTTGTACTGATCATTACCACCAAGTATCATCAAGATTGGGTGAAAAAATATTTGCTGGTATTTTGGAAACTCGTTAATTCTTAGAAGCTTGGCAACCCCTCTCAATGAAATTGCTTTTCCACAGTCTGTGCCTAGGGCTACTTGAAGAGGAAACAAACCATAGAGACTAAACTGAGATCTCCTTTATTTTGTCAAATTTCCAAGAGCTACTACGAACCATGTTGGATTTAGAGTTCCAAATTCATCTATCTATATAGGAGAGAACAGAGGGAAACCTAAATATAAAAACTGCTACTGTTGACGAACGCTTCAACCTAGAAGAACAAAATTTGGTGAGCCAAGTGGGATTTGTGTACTGATCATTACCACCAAGTATTATCAAGATTGGGTGAAAAAATATTTGCTGGTATTTCGCAAACTCATAATAAGTTGTAAGCTTGGCAACACCTTTCAATAAAAGTGCTTTTCCACAGTTTCTGCTTAGGGCTACTGGAAGAGGAAACAAACCGTAGAGACAAAACTGAGAACTCCTTTATTTTGTCAAGTTTCAAAGAGCTACTACGAACCATGTTGGATTTAGACTTCCAAATTAATCTATCTATATAGGAGAGAGCAGAGGGAAACCTAAATATAAAAACTGATACTGTAGACGAACGCTTCAACCTAGAAGAACAAAATTTGGTGAGCCAAGTGGGATTTATGTACTGATCATTACCACCAAGTATCATCAAGATTGGGTGAAAAAGTGTTTGCTCGTATTTCGGAAACTCATTAATTCTTAGAAGCTTGGCAACCCCTCTTAATGAAAGTGCTTTTCCTCAGTCTTTGTCTATGGCTACTTGAAGAGGAAACAAACAATAGAGACAAAACTGAGAACTCCTTTATTTTGTCACGTTTCAAAGAGCTACTACGAACCATGTTGGATTTAGAGTTCCAAATTCATCTATCTATATAGGAGATAAAAGAGGGAAACCTAAATATAAAAACTGATACTGTAGACGAATGCTTCAACCTAGAAGAACAAAATTTGGTGAGCCAAGTGGGATTTGTGTCCTGATCATTACCACCAAGTATCATCAAGATTGGGTGAAAAAATATTTGCTGGTATTTCGGAAACTCGTTAATTCTTAGAAGCTTGGCAACCCCTATCAATGAAATTGCTTTTCCACAGTCTGTGCCTAGGACTACTTGAAGAGGAAACAAACCATAGAGACAAAACTGAGAACTCATTATTTTGTCAAGTTTCAAAGAGCTACTACGAACCATGTTGGATTTAGAGTTCCAAATTCATCTATCTATATAGGAGAGAGCAGAGCCTAACCAAATATAGAAACTGCTACTGTAGACGAACGCTTTAACCTAGAAGAACAAAATTTCGTTAGCCAAGTGGGATTTGTGTACTGATCATTACCACCAAGTATCATCAAGATTGGGTGAAAAAATATTTGCTGGTATATCGGAAACTCGTTAATTCTTAGAAGCTTGGCAACCCCTCTCGATGAAAGTGCTTTTCCACAGTCTTTGCCTTGGGCTACTTGAAAATGAAACGACAAAACTAAGAACTCCTTTATATTGTCAAGTTTCCAAGAGCTACTACGAACCATGTTGGATTTAGAGTTCCAAATTCATCTATCTATATAGGAGAGAGCAGAGGGAAACCTAAATATATAAACTGCTACTGTAGACGAACGCTTCAACCTAGAAGAACAAAATTTGGTGAGCCAAGTGGCATTTGTGTACTGATCATTACCACCAAGTATCATCAAGATTGGGTGAAAAAATATTTGCTGGTATTTCGGAAACTCGTTAATTCTTAGAAGATTGGCAACCCCTCTCGATGAAATTGCTTTTCCACAGTCTGTGCCTAGGGCTTCTTGAAAAGGAAACAAACATAGAGACAAAACTGAGAACTCCTTTATTTTGTCAAGTTTCCAAGAGCTACTACGAACCATGTTGGATTTAGAGTTCCAAATTCATCTATCTATATAGGAGAGAGCAGAGGGAAACCTAAATATAAAAACTGCTACTGTAGACGAACGCGTCAACCTAGAAGAACAAAATTTGGTGAGCCAAGTGGGATTTGTGTACTGATCATTACCACCAAGTATCATCAAGATTGGGTGAAAAAATATTTGCTGGTATTTCGGAAACTCGTTAATTCTTAGAAGCTTGGCATCCCCTCTCGATGATAGTGCTTTTCCACAGTCTGTGCCTAGGGCTACTTGAAGAGGAAACAAACCATAGAGACAAAAGTGAGAACTCCTTTATTTTGTCAAGTTTCAAAGAGCTACTACAAACCATGTTGGATTTAGAGTTCCAAATTCATCTATCTCTATATGAGAGAACAGAGGGAAACCTAAATATAAAAACTGCTACTGTACACGAACGCTTCAACCTAGAAGAACAAAATTTGGTGAGCCAAGTGGGATTTGTGTACTGATCATTACCACCAAGTATCATCAAGATTGGGTGAAAAAATATTTGCTGGTATTTCGCAAACTCGTAATAAGTTGTAAGCTTGGCAACACCTTTCAATAAAAGTGCTTTTCCACAGTTTCTGCTTAGGGCTACTGGAAGAGGAAACAAACCGTAGAGACAAAACTGAGAACTCCTTTATTTTCTCAAGTTTCAAAGAGCTACTACGAACCATGTTGGATTTAGACTTCCAAATTAATCAATCTATATAGGAGAGAACAGAGGGAAACCTAAATATAAAAACTGATACTGTAGACGAACGCTTCAACCTAGAAGAACAAAATTTGGTGAGCCAAGTGGGATTTATGTACTGATCATTACCACCAAGTATCATCAAGATTGGGTGAAAAAGTGTTTGCTCGTATTTCGGAAACTCATTAATTCTTAGAGCTTGGCAACCCCTCTTAATGAAAGTGCTTTTCCTCAGTCTGTGTCTAGGGCTACTTGAAGAGGAAACAAACAATAGAGACAAAACTGAGAACTCCTTTATTTTGTCACGTTTCAAAGAGCTACTACGAACCATGTTGGATTTAGAGTTCCAAATTCATCTATCTATATAGGAGATAAAAGAGGAAAACCTAAATATAAAAACTGATACTGTAGACGAATGCTTCAACCTAGAAGAACAAAATTTGGTGAGCCAAGTGGGATTTGTGTACTGATCATTACCACCAAGTATCATCAAGATTGGGAGAAAAAATATTTGCTGGTATTTCGGAAACTCGTTAATTCTTAGAATCCTGGCAACCCCTCTCAATGAAATTGCTTTTCCACAGTCTGTGCCTAGGGCTACTTGAAGAGGAAACAAACCATAGAGACAAAACTTAGATCTCCTTTATTTTGTCAAGTTTCAAAGAGCTACTACGAACCGTGTTGGTTTTCGAGTTCCAAATTCATCTATCTATATAGGAGAGAGAAGAGGGAAACCTAAATATAAAAACTGCTACTGTAGACGAACGCATTAACCTAGAAGAACAAAATTAGGTGAGCCAAGTGGGATTTGTGTACTGATCATTACCACCAAGTATCATCAAGATTGGGTGAAAAAATATTTGCTGGTATATCGGAAACTCGTTAATTCTTAGAAGCTTGGCATCCCCTCTCGATGAAAGTGCTTTTCCACAGTCTGTGCCTAGGGCTACTTGAAGAGGAAACAAACCATAGAGACAAAACTGAGAACTCCTTTATATTGTCAAGTTTCCAAGAGCTACTAGGAACCATGTTGGATTTAGAGTTCCAAATTCATCTATGTATATAGGAGAGAACAGACGGAAACCTATAAAAACTGCTACTGTAGACGAACGCTTCAACCTAGAAGAACAAAATTTGGTGAGCCAAGTGGTATTTGTGTACTGATCATTACCACCAGGTATCATCAAGATTGGGTGAAAAAATATTTGCTGGTATTTCGGAAACTCGTAATAAGTTGTAAGTTTGGCAACCCCTTTCAATAAAAGTGCTTTTCCACAGTTTTTGCTTAGGGCTACTGGAAGAGGAAACAAACCATAGAGACAAAACTGAGAACTCCTTTATTTTTTCACGTTTCAAAGAGCTACTACGAACCATGTTGGATTTAGAGTTCCAAATTCATCTATCTATATAGGAGATAAAAGAGGGAAACCTAAATATAAAAACTGATACTGTAGACGAACGCATCAACCTAGAAGAACAAAATTTGGTGAGCCAAGTGGGATTTGTGTACTGATCATTACCACCAAGTATCATCAAGATTGGGTGAAAAAATATTTGCTGGTATTTCGGAAACTCGTTAATTCTTAGAAGCTTGGCATCCCCTCTCGATGAAAGTGCTTTTCCACAGTCTGTGCCTAGGGCTACTTGAAGAGGAAACAAACCATAGAGACAAAAGTGAGAACTCCTTTATTTTGTCAAGTTTCAAAGAGCTACTACGAACCATGTTGGATTTAGAGTTCCAAATTCATCTATCTATATAGGAGAGAACAGAGGGAAACCTAAATATAAAAACTGCTACTGTACACGAACGCTTCAACCTAGAAGAACAAAATTTGGTGAGCCAAGTGGGATTTGTGTACTGATCATTACCACCAAGTATCATCAAGATTGGGTGAAAAAATATTTGCTGGTATTTCGCAAACTCGTAATAAGTTGTAAGCTTGGCAACACCTTTCAATAAAAGTGCTTTTCCACAGTTTCTGCTTAGGGCTACTGGAAGAGGAAACAAACCGTAGAGACAAAACTGAGAACTCCTTTATTTTCTCAAGTTTCAAAGAGCTACTACGAACCATGTTGGATTTAGACTTCCAAATTAATCTATCTATATAGGAGAGAACAGAGGGAAACCTAAATATAAAAACTGATACTGTAGACGAACGCTTCAACCTAGAAGAACAAAATTTGGTGAGCCAAGTGGGATTTATGTACTGATCATTACCACCAAGTATCATCAAGATTGGGTGAAAAAGTGTTTGCTCGTATTTCGGAAACTCATTAATTCTTAGAAGCTTGGCAACCCCTCTTAATGAAAGTGCTTTTCCTCAGTCTGTGTCTAGGGCTACTTGAAGAGGAAACAAACAATAGAGACAAAACTGAGAACTCCGTTATTTTGTCACGTTTCAAAGAGCTACTACGAACCATGTTGGATTTAGAGTTCCAAATTCATCTATCTATATAGGAGATAAAAGAGGAAAACCTAAATATAAAAACTGATACTGTAGACGAATGCTTCAACCTAGAAGAACAAAATTTGGTGAGCCAAGTGGGATTTGTGTACTGATCATTACCACCAAGTATCATCAAGATTGGGAGAAAAAATATTTGCTGGTATTTCGGAAACTCGTTAATTCTTAGAATCCTGGCAACCCCTCTCAATGAAATTGCTTTTCCACAGTCTGTGCCTAAGGCTACTTGAAGAGGAAACAAACCATAGAGACAAAACTTAGATCTCCTTTATTTTGTCAAGTTTCAAAGAGCTACTACGAACCGTGTTGGTTTTCGAGTTCCAAATTCATCTATCTATATAGGAGAGAGAAGAGGGAAACCTAAATATAAAAACTGCTACTGTAGACGAACGCTTTAACCTAGAAGAACAAAATTAGGTGAGCCAAGTGGGATTTGTGTACTGATCATTACCACCAAGTATCATCAAGATTGGGTGAAAAAATATTTGCTGGTATATCGGAAACTCGTTAATTCTTAGAAGCTTGGCATCCCCTCTCGATGAAAGTGCTTTTCCACAGTCTGTGCCTAGGGCTACTTGAAGAGGAAACAAACCATAGAGACAAAACTGAGAACTCCTTTATATTGTCAAGTTTCCAAGAGCTACTAGGAACCATGTTGGATTTAGAGTTCCAAATTCATCTATGTATATAGGAGAGAACAGACGGAAACCTATAAAAACTGCTACTGTAGACGAACGCTTCAACCTAGAAGAACAAAATTTGGTGAGCCAAGTGGTATTTGTGTACTGATCATTACCACCAAGTATCATCAAGATTGGGTGAAAAAATATTTGCTGGTATTTCGGAAACTCGTAATAAGTTGTAAGTTTGGCAACCCCTTTCAATAAAAGTGCTTTTCCACAGTTTTTGCTTAGGGCTACTGGAAGAGGAAACAAACCATAGAGACAAAACTGAGAACTCCTTTATTTTTTCAAGTTTCAAAGAGCTACTACGAACCATGTTGGATTTAGAGTTCCAAATTCATCTATCTATATAGGAGATAAAAGAGGGAAACCTAAATATAAAAACTGATACTGTAGACGAACGCATCAACCTAGAAGAACAAAATTTGGTGAGCCAAGTGGGATTTGTGTACTGATCATTACCACCAAGTATCATCAAGATTGGGTGAAAAAATATTTGCTGGTATTTCGGAAACTCGTTAATTCTTAGAAGCTTGGCATCCCCTCTCGATGAAAGTGCTTTTCCACAGTCTGTGCCTAGGGCTACTTGAAGAGGAAACAAACCATAGAGACAAAAGTGAGAACTCCTTTATTTTGTCAAGTTTCAAAGAGCTACTACGAACCATGTTGGATTTAGAGTTCCAAATTCATCTATCTATATAGGAGAGAACAGAGGGAAACCTAAATATAAAAACTGCTACTGTACACGAACGCTTCAACCTAGAAGAACAAAATTTGGTGAGCCAAGTGGGATTTGTGTACTGATCATTACCACCAAGTATCATCAAGATTGGGTGAAAAAATATTTGCTGGTATTTCGCAAACTCGTAATAAGTTGTAAGCTTGGCAACACCTTTCAATAAAAGTGCTTTTCCACAGTTTCTGCTTAGGGCTACTGGAAGAGGAAACAAACCGTAGAGACAAAACTGAGAACTCCTTTATTTTGTCAAGTTTGAAAGAGCTACTACGAACCATGTTGGATTTAGACTTCCAAATTAATCTATCTATATAGGAGAGAACAGAGGGAAACCTAAATATAAAAACTGATACTGTAGACGAATGCTTCAACCTAGAAGAACAAAATTTGGTGAGCCAAGTGGGATTTATGTACTGATCATTACCACCAAGTATCATCAAGATTGGGTGAAAAAGTGTTTGCTCGTATTTCGGAAACTCATTAATTCTTAGAAACTTGGCAACCCCTCTTAATGAAAGTGCTTTTCCTCAGTCTGTGTCTAGGGCTACTTGAAGAGGAAACAAACAATAGAGACAAAACTGAGAACTCCTTTATTTTGTCACGTTTCAAAGAGCTACTACGAACCATGTTGGATTTAGAGTTCCAAATTCATCTATCTATATAGGAGATAAAAGAGGAAAACCTAAATATAAAAACTGATACTGTAGACGAATGCTTTAACCTAGAAGAACAAAATTTGGTGAGCCAAGTGGGATTTGTGTACTGATCATTACCACCAAGTATCATCAAGATTGGGAGAAAAAATATTTGCTGGTATTTCGGAAACTCGTTAATTCTTAGAATCCTGGCAACCCCTCTCAATGAAATTGCTTTTCCACAGTCTGTGCCTAGGGCTACTTGAAGAGGAAACAAACCATAGAGACAAAACTGAGATCTCCTTTATTTTGTCAAGTTTCAAAGAGCTACTACGAACCGTGTTGGTTTTCGAGTTCCAAATTCATCTATCTATATAGGAGAGAGAAGAGGGAAACCTAAATATAAAAACTGCTACTGTAGACGAACGCTTTAACCTAGAAGAACAAAATTAGGTGAGCCAAGTGGGATTTGTGTACTGATCATTACCACCAAGTATCATCAAGATTGGGTGAAAAAATATTTGCTGGTATATCGGAAACTCGTTAATTCTTAGAAGCTTGGCAACCCCTCTCGATGAAAGTGCTTTTCCACAGTCTGTGCCTAGGGCTACTTGAAGAGGAAACAAACCATAGAGACAAAACTGAGAACTCCTTTATATTGTCAAGTTTCCAAGAGCTACTACGAACCATGTTGGATTTAGAGTTCCAAATTCATCTATGTATATAGGAGAGAACAGACGGAAACCTATAAAAACTGCTACTGTAGACGAACGCTTCAACCTAGAAGAACAAAATTTGGTGAGCCAAGTGGTATTTGTGTACTGATCATTACCACCAAGTATCATCAAGATTGGGTGAAAAAATATTTGCTGGTATTTCGGAAACTCGTAATAAGTTGTAAGCTTGGCAACCCCTTTCAATAAAAGTGCTTTTCCACAGTTTTTGCTTAGGGCTACTGGAAGAGGAAACAAACCATAGAGACAAAACTGAGAACTCCTTTATTTTGTCACGTTTCAAAGAGCTACTACGAACCATGTTGGATTTAGAGTTCCAAATTCATCTATCTATATAGGAGATAAAAGAGGGAAACCTAAATATAAAAACTGATACTGTAGACGAAAGCATCAACCTAGAAGAACAAAATTTGGTGAGCCAAGTGGGATTTTTGTACTGATCATTACCACCAAGTATCATCAAGATTGGGTGAAAAAATATTTGCTGGTATTTTGGAAACTCGTTAATTCTTAGAAGCTTGGCAACCCCTCTCAATGAAATTGCTTTTCCACAGTCTGTGCCTAGGGCTACATGAAGAGGAAACAAACCATAGAGACTAAACTGAGATCTCCTTTATTTTGTCAAATTTCCAAGAGCTACTACGAACCATGTTGGATTTAGAGTTCCAAATTCATCTATCTATATAGGAGAGAACAGAGGGAAACCTAAATATAAAAACTGCTACTGTTGACGAACGCTTCAACCTAGAAGAACAAAATTTGGTGAGCCAAGTGGGATTTGTGTACTGATCATTACCACCAAGTATTATCAAGATTGGGTGAAAAAATATTTGCTGGTATTTCGCAAACTCATAATAAGTTGTAAGCTTGGCAACACCTTTCAATAAAAGTGCTTTTCCACAGTTTCTGCTTAGGGCTACTGGAAGAGGAAACAAACCGTAGAGACAAAACTGAGAACTCCTTTATTTTGTCAAGTTTCAAAGAGCTACTACGAACCATGTTGGATTTAGACTTCCAAAATAATCTATCTATATAGGAGAGAACAGAGGGAAACCTAAATATAAAAACTGATACTCTAGACGAACGCTTCAACCTAGAAGAACAAAATTTGGTGAGCCAAGTGGGATTTATGTACTGATCATTACCACCAAGTATCATCAAGATTGGGTGAAAAAGTGTTTGCTCGTATTTCGGAAACTCATTAATTCTTAGAAGCTTGGCAACCCCTCTTAATGAAAGTGCTTTTCCTCAGTCTTTGTCTATGGCTACTTGAAGAGGAAACAAACAATAGAGACAAAACTGAGAACTCCTTTATTTTGTCACGTTTCAAAGAGCTACTACGAACCATGTTGGATTTAGAGTTCCAAATTCATCTATCTATATAGGAGATAAAAGAGGGAAACCTAAATATAAAAACTGATACTGTAGACGAATGCTTCAACCTAGAAGAACAAAATTTGGTGAGCCAAGTGGGATTTGTGTCCTGATCATTACCACCAAGTATCATCAAGATTGGGTGAAAAAATATTTGCTGGTATTTCGGAAACTCGTTAATTCTTAGAAGCTTGGCAACCCCTATCAATGAAATTGCTTTTCCACAGTCTGTGCCTAGGACTACTTGAAGAGGAAACAAACCATAGAGACAAAACTGAGAACTCATTATTTTGTCAAGTTTCAAAGAGCTACTATGAACCATGTTGGATTTAGAGTTCCAAATTCATCTATCTATATAGGAGAGAGCAGAGCTAAACCAAATATAAAAACTGCTACTGTAGACGAACGCTTTAACCTAGAAGAACAAAATTTGGTTAGCCAAGTGGGATTTGTGTACTGATCATTACCACCAAGTATCATCAAGATTGGGTGAAAAAATATTTGCTGGTATATCGGAAACTCGTTAATTCTTAGAAGCTTGGCAACCCTTCTCGATGAAAGTGCTTTTCCACAGTCTTTGCCTTGGGCTACTTGAAAATGAAACGACAAAACTAAGAACTCCTTTATATTGTCAAGTTTCCAAGAGCTACTACGAACCATGTTGGATTTAGAGTTCCAAATTCATCTATTTATATAGGAGAGAGCAGAGGGAAACCTAAATATATAAACTGCTACTGTAGACGAACGCTTCAACCTAGAAGAACAAAATTTGGTGAGCCAAGTGGCATTTGTGTACTGATCATTACCACCAAGTATCATCAAGATTGGGTGAAAAAATATTTGCTGGTATTTCGGAAACTCGTTAATTCTTAGAAGATTGGCAACCCCTCTCGATGAAATTGCTTTTCCACAGTCTGTGCCTAGGGCTACTTGAAAAGGAAACAAACATAGAGACAAAACTGAGAACTCCTTTATTTTGTCAAGTTTCCAAGAGCTACTACGAACCATGTTGGATTTAGAGTTCCAAATTCATCTATCTATATAGGAGAGAGCAGAGGGAAACCTAAATATAAAAACTGCTACTGTAGACGAACGCGTCAACCTAGAAGAACAAAATTTGGTGAGCCAAGTGGGATTTATGTACTGATCATTACCACCAAGTATCATCAAGATTGGGTGAAAAAGTGTTTGCTCGTATTTCGGTAACTCGTTAATTCTTAGAAGCTTGGCAACCCCTCTTAATGAAAGTGCTTTTCCTCAGTCTGTGCCTAGGGCTACTTGAAGAGGAAACAAACCATAGAGACAAAAGTGAGAACTCCTTTATTTTGTCAAGTTTCAAAGAGCTACTACGAACCATGTTGGATTTAGAGTTCCAAATTCATCTATCTATATAGGAGATAAAAGAGGGAAACCTAAATATAAAAACTGCTACTGTAGACGAACGCTTCAACCTAGAAGAACAAAATTTGGTGAGCCAAGTGGGATTTGTGTACTGATCATTACCACCAAGTATCATCTAGATTGGGTGAAAAATATTTGATGGTATTTCGGAAACTCGTTAATTCTTAGAAGCTTGGCAACCCCTCTCAATGAAATTGCTTTTCCACAGTCTGTGCCTAGGGCTACTTGAAGAGGAAACAAACCATTGAGACAAAACTGAGAACTCATTATTTTGTCAAGTTTCAAAGAGCTACTATGAACCATGTTGGATTTAGAGTTCCAAATTCATCTATCTATATAGGAGAGAGCAGAGCTAAACCAAATATAAAAACTGCTACTGTAGACGAACGCTTTAACCTAGAAGAACAAAATTAGGTGAGCCAAGTGGGATTTGTGTACTGATCATTACCACCAAGTATCATCAAGATTGGGTGAAAAAATATTTGCTGGTATATCGGAAACTCGTTAATTCTTAGAAGCTTGGCAACCCTTCTCGATGAAAGTGCTTTTCCACAGTCTTTGCCTTGGGCTACTTGAAAATGAAACGACAAAACTAAGAACTCCTTTATATTGTCAAGTTTCCAAGAGCTACTACGAACCATGTTGGATTTAGAGTTCCAAATTCATCTATTTATATAGGAGAGAGCAGAGGGAAACCTAAATATATAAACTGCTACTGTAGACGAACGCTTCAACCTAGAAGAACAAAATTTGGTGAGCCAAGTGGCATTTGTGTACTGATCATTACCACCAAGTATCATCAAGATTGGGTGAAAAAATATTTGCTGGTATTTCGGAAACTCGTTAATTCTTAGAAGATTGGCAACCCCTCTCGATGAAATTGCTTTTCCACAGTCTGTGCCTAGGGCTACTTGAAAAGGAAACAAACATAGAGACAAAACTGAGATCTCCTTCATTTTGTCAAGTTTCCAAGAGCTACTACGAACCATGTTGGATTTAGAGTTCCAAATTCATCTGTCTATATAGGAGAGAGCAGAGGGAAACCTAAATATAAAAACTGCTACTGTAGACGAACGCGTCAACCTAGAAGAACAAAATTTGGTGAGCCAAATGGGATTTGTGTACTGATCATTACCACCAAGTATCATCAAGATTGGGTGAAAAAATATTTGCTGGTATTTCGGTAACTCGTTAATTCTTAGAAGCTTGGCATCCCCTCTCTATGAAAGTGCTTTTCCACAGTCTGTGCCTAGGGCTACTTGAAGAGGAAACAAACCATAGAGACAAAAGTGAGAACTCCTTTATTTTGTCAAGTTTCAAAGAGCTACTACGAACCATGTTGGATTTAGAGTTCCAAATTCATCTATCTATATAGGAGAGAGCAGAGGGAAACCTAAATATATAAACTGATACTGTAGACGAACGCTTCAACCTAGAAGAACAAAATTTGGTGAGCCAAGTGGGATTTGTGTACTGATCATTACCACCAAGTATCATCAAGATTGGGTGAAAAATATTTGATGGTATTTCGGAAACTCGTTAATTCTTAGAAGCTTGGCAACCCCTCTCAATGAAATTGCTTTTCCACAGTCTGTGCCTAGGGCTACTTGAAGAGGAAACAAACCATTGAGACAAAACTGAGATCTCCTTTATTTTGTCAAGTTTCAAAGAGCTACTACGAACCGTGTTGGTTTTCGAGTTCCAAATTCATCTATCTATATAGGAGAGAGCAGAGGGATACCTAAATATAAAAACTGCTACTGTAGACGAACGCTTTAACCTAGAAGAACAAAATTAGGTGAGCCAAGTGGGATTTGCGTACTGATCATTACCACGAAGTATCATCAAGAATGGGTGAAAAAATATTTGCTGGTATATGTGAAACTCGTTAATTCTTAGAAGCTTGGCATCCCCTCTCGATGAAAGTGCTTTTCTACAGTCTGTGCCTAGGGCTACTTGAAGAGGAAACAAACCATAGAGACAAAAGTGAGAACTCCTTTATTTTGTCAAGATTCAAAGAGCTACTACGAACCGTGTTGGATTTAGAGTTCCAAATTCATCTATCTATATAGGAGAGACCAGAGGGAAACCTAAATATATAAACTGATACTGTAGACGAACGCTTCAACCTAGAAGAACAAAATATGGTGAGCCAAGTGGGATTTATGTACTGATCATTACCACCAAGTATCATCAAGATTGGGTGAAAAAGTGTTTGCTCGTATTTCGGAAACTCATTAATTCTTAGAAACCTGGCATCCCCTCTCGATGAAAGTGCTTTTCCTCAGTCTGTGTCTAGGGCTAATTGAAGAGGAAACAAACAATAGAGACAAAACTGAGAACTCCTTTATTTTGTCACGTTTCAAAGAGCTACTACGAACCATGTTGGATTTAGAGTTCCAAATTCATCTATCTTTATAGGAGAGGACAGAGGAAAACCTAAATATAAAAACTGATACTGTAGACGAATGCTTCAACCTAGAAGAACAAAATTTGGTGAGCCAAGTGGGATTTGTGTACTAATCATTACCACCAAGTATCATCAAGATTGGGAGAAAAAATATTAGCTGGTATTTCGGAAACTCGTTAATTCTTAGAATCCTGGCAAACCCCTCTCAAAGAAATTGCTTTTCCACAGTCTGTGCCTAGGGCTACTTGAAGAGGAAACAAACCATATAGACAAACTGAGAACTCCTTTATTTTTTCAAGTTTCAAAGAGCTACTACGAACCATGTTGGATTTAGAGTTCCAAATTTATCTATCTATATAGGAGAGAGCAGAGGTAAACCTAAATATAAAAACTGGTACTGTAAACGAACGCTTCTACCTAGAAGAACAAAATTTGGTGAGCCAATTGGGATTTGTGGACTGATCATTACCACAAAGTATCACCAAGATTGGGTGAAAAAATATTTGCTGGTATTTCGGAAAATCGTTAATTCTTAGAAGCTTGGCAACCCCTCTCGATGAAATTGCTTTTCCACAGTCTGTGCCTAGGGCTACTTGAAGAGGAAACAAACCATAGAGACAAAACTGAGAACTCCTTTATTTTGTCACGTTTCAAAAGCTACTACAATCCATGTTGGATTTAGAGTTCCAAATTCATCTATCTATATAGGAGAGAACAGAGGGAAACCTAAATATAAAAACTGATACTGTAGACGAACGCTTCAACCTAGTAGAAGAAAATTTGGTGAGCCAAGTGGGATTTGTGTACTGATCATTACCACCAAGTATCATCAAGATTGGGTGAAAAAATATTTGATGGTATTTCGGAAACTCGTTAATTCTTAGAAGCTTGGCAACCCCTCTTGATGAAAGTGCTTTTCCACAGTCTGTGCCTATGATTACTTGAAGAGGAAACAAACCATAGAGACAAATCTGAGAACTCCTTTATTTTTTCAAGATTCAAAGACCTACTACGAACCATGTTGGATTTACAGTTCCAAATTCATCTATCTATATAGGAGAGAACAGAGGGAAACCTAAATATAAAAAATGCTACTGTAGACGAACGCTTCAAAGTAGAATAACAAAATTTGGTGAGCCAAGTGGGATTGTGTACTGATTATTACCACCAAGTATCATCAAGATTGGGTGAAAAAATATTTGCTGGTATTTCGGAAACTCGTTAATTCTTAGAATCCTGGCAACCCCTCTCAATGAAATTGCTTTTCCACAGTCTGTGCTTAGGGCTACATGAAGAGGAAACAAACCATAGAGACAAAACTGAGAACTTCTTTATTTTGTCAAGTTTCAAACAGCTACTACGAACCATGTTGTATTTAGATTTCCAAATTCATCTATGTATATAGGAGAGAGCAGAGGAAAACCTAAATATAAAAACTGATACTGTAGACGAACGCTTCAACCTAGAAGAACAAAATTTGGTGAGCCAAGTGGGATTTGTGAACTGATCATTACCACCAAGTATCATCAAGATTGGGTGAAAAAATATTTGCTGGTATTTCGGAAACTCGTTAATTCTTAGAAGCTTGGCAACCCCTCTCAATGAAAGTGCTTTTCCACAGTCTGTGCCTAGGGCTACTTGAAGAGGAAACAAACCATAGAGACAAAACTGAGAAATCCTTTATTTTGTCAAGTTTCAAAGAGCTACTACGAAACATGTTGGATTTAGAGTTCCAAATTTATCTATCTATATAGGGGAGA
Organism: Callospermophilus lateralis; assembly: GCF_048772815.1. Taxonomy (NCBI): domain Eukaryota; kingdom Metazoa; phylum Chordata; class Mammalia; order Rodentia; family Sciuridae; genus Callospermophilus; species Callospermophilus lateralis. The sequence continues at coordinate 194,742 of NW_027512635.1, forward strand.
ACAGAGGAAAACCTAAATATAAAAACTGCTACTGTAGACGAACGCTTCAATCTAGAAAAACAAAATTTGATGAGCCAAGTGGGATTTGTGTACTGATCATTACCACCAAGTATCATCAAGATTGGGTGTAAAAATATTTGCTGGTATTTCAGAAAACTCGTTAATTCTTAGAAGGTTGGCAATCCCTCTCAATGAGAGTGCTTTTCCACTGTCTGTGCCTAGGACTACTTTAAGAGGAAACAAATCCTAGAGACAAAACTGAGAACTACTTTATTTTGTAAAGTTTCAAAGAGCTACTACGAACCATGTTGGATTCAGAGTTCCAAATTCATCTATCTATATAGGAGAGAACAGAGGGAAACCTAAATATAAAAACTGATACTGTAGACGAACGCTTCAACCTAGTAGAAGAAAATTTGGTGAGGCAAGTGAGATTTGTGTACTGATCATTACCACCAAGTATCATCAAGATTTCGTGAAAAGATATTTGCTGGTATTTCGGAAACTCGTTATTTCTTAGAATCTTGGCAACCCCTCTCAATGAAAGTGCTTTTCTACAGTATGTGCCTAGGGCTACTTGAAGAGGAATCAAACCATAGAGACAAAACTGAGAACTACTTTATTTTGTAAAGTTTCAAAGAGCTACTACAAACCATGTTGGATTTAGAGTTCCAAATTCATCTATCTATATAGGAGAGAACAGATGGAAACCTAAATATAAAAACTGATACTGTAGACGAACGCTTCAACCTAGAAGAACAAAATTTGGTGAGCCAAGTGGGATTTGTGTACTGATCATTACCACCAAGCATCATCAAGATTGGGTGAAAAAATATTTGCTGGAATATGGGAAAGTCGTTAATTTTTAGAAGCTTGGCAGCCCCTCTCGATGAAAGTGATTTTACACAGTCTGTGCCTAGGGCTACTTGAAAAGGAAACAAACTATAGAGACAAAACTGAGAACTCCTTTATATTGTCAATTTTCCAAGAGCTACTACGAACGATGTTGCATTTAGAGTTCCAAATTCATCTATCTATATAGGAGAGAACAGAGGGAAACCTGAATATAAAAACTGCTACTCTAGACGAACGCTTCAACCTAGAAGAAAAAAATTTGTGAGCCAAGTGGGATTTGTGTACTGATCATTACCACCACGTATCATCAAGATTGGGTGAAAAAATATTTGCTGGTATTGCGGAAACTCGTTAATTCTTAGAAGGTTGCCAACCCCTCTCAATGAAAGTGCTTTTCAACAGTCTGTGCCCAGGGCTACTTGAAGAGGAAACAAACCATAGAGACAAAACTGAGAACTCCTTTATTTTGTCAAGATTCAAAGAGCTACTACAAACCATGTTGGATTTAGAGTTCCAAATTCATCTATGTATATAGGAGCGATAGAGGGAAACCTAAATATAAAACCTGCTACTGTAGAGGAACCATTCAACCTAGAAGAACAAAACTTGGTGAGCCAAGTGGGATTTGTGTACTGATCACTACCACCAAGTATCATCAAGATTGGGTGAAAAAATATTTGCTGGTATTTCGGAAACTCGTTAAATTTTAGAAGCTTGGCAACCCCTCTCAATGAAAGTGCTTTTCCACACTCTGTGCCTTGGGCTACTTGAAAATGAAACGACAAAACTAAGAACTCCTTTATATTGTCAAGTTATCAAGAGCTACTACGAACCATGTTGGATTTAGAGTTCCAAATTCATCTATCTATATAGGAGAGAGCAGAGGGAAACCTAAATATAAAAACTGCTACTGTAGACGAACGCTTCAACCTAGAAGAACAAAATTTGGTGAGCCAAGTGGCATTTGTGTACTGATCATTACCACCAAGTATCATCAAGATTGGGTGAAAAAATATTTGCTGGTATTTCGGAAACTCATTAATTCTTAGAAGCTTGGCAACCCCTCTCAATGAAAGTGCTTTTCCTCAGTCTGTGTCTAGGGCTACTTGAAGAGGAAACAAACAATAGAGACAAAACTGAGAACTCCTTTATGTTGTCACCTTTCAAAGAGCTACTAAAAACCATGTTGGATTTAGAGTTCCAAATTCATCTATCTCTATAGGAGATAAAAGAGGGAAACCTAAATATAAAAACTGATACTGTAGAAGAACGCATCAACCTAGAAGAACAAAATTTGGTGAGCCAAGTGGGATTTGTGTACTGATCATTACCACCAAGTATCATCAAGATTGGGTGAAAAAATATTTGCTGGTATTTCGGAAACTCGTTAATTCTTAGAAGCTTGGCGACCCCTCTCAATGAAATTGCTTTTCCACAGTCTGTGCTAGGGCTACTTGAAGAGGAAACAAACCATAGAGACTAAACTGAGATCTCCTTTATTTTGTCAAGTTTCCAAGAGCTACTACGATCCATGTTGGATTTAGAGTTCCAAATTCATCTATCTATGTAGGAGAGAACAGAGGGAAACCTAAATATAAAAACTGCTACTGTAGACGAACGCTTCAACCTAGAAGAACAAAATTTGGTGAGCCAAGTGGGATTTGTGTACTGATCATTACCACCAAGTATCATCACGATTGGGTGAAAAAATATTTGCTGGTATTTCGCAAACTCGTAATAAGTTGTAAGCTTGGCAACACCTTTCAATAAAAGTGCTTTTCCACAGTTTCTGCTTAGGGCTACTGGAAGAGGAAACAAACCGTAGAGACAAAACTGAGAACTCCTTTATTTTTTCAAGTTTCAAAGAGCTACTGCGAACCATGTTGGATTTAGACTTCCAAATTAATCTATCTATATAGGAGAGAACAGAGGGAAACCTAAATATAAAAACTGATACTGTAGACGAACGCTTCAACCTAGAAGAACAAAATTTGGTGAGCCAAGTGGGATTTATGTACTGATCATTACCACCAAGTATCATCAAGATTGGGTGAAAAAAATATTTGCTGGTATTTCGGAAACTCGTTAATTCTTAGAAGCTTGGCGACCCCTCTCAATGAAATTGCTTTTCCACAGTCTGTGCCTAGGGCTACTTGAAGAGGAAACAAACCATAGAGACAAAACTGAGATCTCCTTTATTTTGTCAAGTTTCAAAGAGCTACTACGAACCGTGTTGGTTTTCGAGTTCCAAATTCATCTATCTATATAGGAGAGAGAAGAGGGAAACCTAAATATAAAAACTGCTACTGTAGACGGACGCTTTAACCTAGAAGAACAAAATTAGGTGAGCCAAGTGGGATTTGTGTACTGATCATTACCACCAAGTATCATCAAGATTGGGTGAAAAAATATTTGCTGGTATTTCGGAAACTCGTTAATTCTTAGAAGCTTGGCAACCCCTCTCGATGAAAGTGCTTTACGACAGTCTGTGCCTAGGGCTACTTGAAGAGGAAACAAACCATAGAGACAAAACTGAGATCTCCTTTATTTTGTCAAGTTTCAAATAGCTACTACGAACCATGTTGGATTTAGAGTTCCAAATTCATCTATCAATATAGGAGACAAAAGAGGGAAACCTAAATATAAAACTGATACTGTAGACGAACGCATCAACCTAGTAGAACAAAATTTGGTGAGCCAAGTGGGATTTGTGTACTCATCATTACCACCAAGTATCATCAAGATTGGGTGAAAAAATATTTGCTGGTATTTTGGAAACTCGTTAATTCTTAGAAGCTTGGCAACCCCTCTCAATGAAATTGCTTTTCCACAGTCTGTGCCTAGGGCTACTTGAAGAGGAAACAAACCATAGAGACTAAACTGAGATCTCCTTTATTTTGTCAAGTTTCCAAGAGCTACTACGAACCATGTTGGATTTAGAGTTCCAAATTCATCTATTTATATAGGAGAGACCAGAGGGAAACCTAAATATAAAAACTGCTACTGTAGACGAACGCTTCAACCTAGAAGAACAAAATTTGGTGACCCAAGTGGGATTTGTGTACTGATCATTACCACCATGTATCATCAAGATTGGGTGAAAAAATATTTGCTGGTATTTCGCAAACTCATAATAAGTTCTAAGCTTGGCAACACCTTTCAATAAAGTGCTTTTCCACAGTTTCTGCTTAGGGCTACTGGAAGAGGAACAAACCGTAGAGACAAAACTGAGAACTCCTTTATTTTGTCAAGTTTCAAAGAGCTACTACGAACCATGTTGGATTTAGACTTCCAAATTAATCTATCTATATAGGAGAGAACAGAGGGAAACCTAAATATAAAAACTGATACTGTAGACGAACGCTTCAACCTAGAAGAACAAAATTTGGTGAGCCAAGTGGGATTTATGTACTGATCATTACCACCAAGTATCATCAAGATTGGGTGAAAAAGTGTTTGCTCGTATTTCGGAAACTCATTAATTCTTAGAAGCTTGGCAACCCCTCTTAATGAAAGTGCTTTTCCTCAGTCTGTGTCTAGGGCTACTTGAAGAGGAAACAAACAATAGAGACAAAACTGAGAACTCCTTTATTTTGTCACGTTTCAAAGAGCTACTACGAACCATGTTGGATTTAGAGTTCCAAATTCATCTATCTATATAGGAGATAAAAGAGGGAAACCTAAATATAAAAACTGATACTGTAGACGAATGCTTCAACCTAGAAGAACAAAATTTGGTGAGCCAAGTGGGATTTGTGTCCTGATCATTACCACCAAGTATCATCAAGATAGGGTGAAAAAATATTTGCTGGTATTTCGGAAACTCGTTAATTCTTAGAAGCTTGGCAACCCCTATCAATGAAATTGCTTTTCCACAGTCTGTGCCTAGGACTACTTGAAGAGGAAACAAACCATAGAGACAAAACTGAGAACTCATTATTTTGTCAAGTTTCAAAGAGCTACTACGAACCATGTTGGTTTTCGAGTTCCAAATTCATCTATCTATATAGGAGAGAGAAGAGGGAAACCTAAATATAAAAACTGCTACTGTAGACGGACGCTTTAACCTAGAAGAACAAAATTAGGTGAGCCAAGTGGGATTTTTGTACTGATCATTACCACCAAGTATCATCAAGATTGGGTGAAAAAATATTTGCTGGTATATCGGAAACTCGTTAATTCTTAGAAGCTTGGCAACCCCTCTCGATGAAAGTGCTTTACGACAGTCTGTGCCTAGGGCTACTTGAAGAGGAAACAAACCATAGAGACAAAACTGAGAACTCCTTTATATTGTCAGGTTTCCAAGAGCTACTACGAACCATGTTGGATTTAGAGTTCCAAATTCATCTATGTATATAGGAGAGAACAGAGGGAAACCTAAATATAAAAACTGCTACTGTAGATGAACGCTTCAACCTAGAAGAACAAAATTTGGTGAGCCAAGTGGGATTTGTGTACTGATCATTACCACCAAGTATCATCAAGATGGGGTAAAAAAATATTTGCTGGTATTTCGGAAACTGTAATAAGTTGTAAGCTTGGCAACCCCTTTCAATAAAAGTGCTTTTCCACAGTTTTTGTTTAGGGCTACTTGAAGAGGAAACAAACAATAGAGACAAAACTGAGAACTCCTTTATTTTGTCAAGTTTCAAATAGCTACTACGAACCATGTTGGATTTACAGTTCAAAATTCATCTATCAATATAGGAGACAAAAGAGGGAAACCTAAATATAAAAACTGATACTGTAGACGAACGCATCAACCTAGTAGAACAAAATTTGGTGAGCCAAGTGGGATTTGTGTACTCATCATTACCACCAAGTATCATCAAGATTGGGTGAAAAAATATTTGCTGGTATTTTGGAAACTCGTTAATTCTTAGAAGCTTGGCAACCCCTCTCAATGAAATTGCTTTTCCACAGTCTGTGCCTAGGGCTACTTGAAGAGGAAACAAACCATAGAGACTAAACTGAGATCTCCTTTATTTTGTCAAGTTTCCAAGAGCTACTACGAACCATGTTGGATTTAGAGTTCCAAATTCATCTATCTATATAGGAGAGAACAGAGGGAAACCTAAATATAAAAACTGCTACTGTAGACGAACGCTTCAACCTAGAAGAACAAAATTTGGTGACCCAAGTGGGATTTGTGTACTGATCATTACCACCATGTATCATCAAGATTGGGTGAAAAAATATTTGCTGGTATTTCGCAAACTCATAATAAGTTGTAAGCTTGGCAACACCTTTCAATAAAAGTGCTTTTCCACGGTTTCTGCTTAGGGCTACTGGAAGAGGAACAAACCGTAGAGACAAAACTGAGAACTCCTTTATTTTGTCAAGTTTCAAAGAGCTACTACGAACCATGTTGGATTTAGACTTCCAAATTAATCTATCTATATAGGAGAGAACAGAGGGAAACCTAAATATAAAAACTGATACTGTAGACGAACGCTTCAACCTAGAAGAACAAAATTTGGTGAGCCAAGTGGGATTTATGTACTGATCATTACCACCAAGTCTCATCAAGATTGGGTGAAAAAGTGTTTGCTCGTATTTCGGAAACTCATTAATTCTTAGAAGCTTGGCAACCCCTCTTAATGAAAGTGCTTTTCCTCAGTCTGTGTCTAGGGCTACTTGAAGAGGAAACAAACAATAGAGACAAAACTGAGAACTCCTTTATTTTGTCACGTTTCAAAGAGCTACTACGAACCATGTTGGATTTAGAGTTCCAAATTCATCTATCTATATAGGAGATAAAAGAGGGAAACCTTAATATAAAAACTGATACTGTAGACGAATGCTTCAACCTAGAAGAACAAAATTTGGTGAGCCAAGTGGGATTTGTGTCCTGATCATTACCACCAAGTATCATCAAGATAGGGTGAAAAAATATTTGCTGGTATTTCGGAAACTGGTTAATTCTTAGAAGCTTGGCAACCCCTATCAATGAAATTGCTTTTCCACAGTCTGTGCCTAGGACTACTTGAAGAGGAAACAAACCATAGAGACAAAACTGAGAACTCATTATTTTGTCAAGTTTCAAAGAGCTACTACGAACCATGTTGGATTTAGAGTTCCAAATTCATCTATCTATATAGGAGAGAGCAGAGGGAAAGCAAATATAAAAACTGCTACTGTAGACGAACGCTTTAACCTAGAAGAACAAAATTTGGTTAGCCAAGTGGGATTTGTGTACTGATCATTACCACCAAGTATCATCAAGATTGGGTGAAAAAATATTTGCTGGTATATCGGAAACTCGTTAATTCTTAGAAGCTTGGCAAACCTTCTCGATGAAAGTGCTTTTCCACACTCTGTGCCTTGGGCTACTTGAAAATGAAACGACAAAACTAAGAACTCCTTTATATTGTCAAGTTTCCATGAGCTACTACGAACCATGTTGGATTTAGAGTTCCAAATTCATCTATCTATATAGGAGAGAGCAGAGGGAAACCTAAATATAAAAACTGCTACTGTAGACGAACGCTTCAACCTAGAAGAACAAAATTTGGTGAGCCAAGTGGCATTTGTGTACTGATCATTACCACCAAGTATCATCAAGATTGGGTGAAAAAATATTTGCTGGTATTTCGGAAACTCGTTAATTCTTAGAAGATTGGCAACGCCTCTCGATGAAATTGCTTTTCCACAGTCTGTGCCTAGGGCTACTTGAAAAGGAAACAAACATAGAGACAAAACTGAGAACTCCTTTATTTAGTCAAGTTTCAAATAGCTACTACGAACCATGTTGGATTTAGAGTTCCAAATTCATCTATCTATATAGGAGATAAAAGAGGGAAACCTAAATATAAAAACTGATACTGTAGAAGAACGCATAAACCTAGAAGAACAAAATTTGGTGAGCCAAGTGGGATTTGTGTACTTATCATTACCACCAAGTATCATCAAGATTGGGTGAAAAAATATTTGCTGGTATTTCGGAAACTCGTAATAAGTTGTAAGCTTGGCAACCCCTTTCAATAAAAGTACTTTTCCACAGTTTTTGCTTAGGGCTACTGGAAGAGGAAACTAACCATAGAGACAAAACTGAGACTCCTTTATTTTGTCAAGTTTCAAATAGCTACTACGAACCATGTTGGATTTAGAGTTCCAAATTCATCTATCTATATAGGAGATAAAAGAGGGAAACCTAAATATAAAAACTGATACTGTAGAAGAACGCATCAACCTAGAAGAACAAAATTTGGTGAGCCAAGTGGGATTTGTGTACTGATCATTACCACCAAGTATCATCAAGATTGGGTGAAAAAATATTTGCTGGTATTTCAGAAACTCGTTAATTCTTAGAATCCTGGCAACCCCTCTCAATGAAATTGCTTTTCCACAGTCTGTGCCTAGGGCTACTTGAAGAGGAAACAAACCATAGAGACAAAACTGAGATCTCCTTTATTTTGTCAAGTTTCATAGAGCTACTACGAACCGTGTTGGTTTTCGAGTTCCAAATTCATCTATCTATAAAGGAGAGAGAAGAGGGAAACCTAAATATAAAAACTGCTACTGTAGACGAACGCTTTAACCTAGAAGAACAAAATTAGGTGAGCCAAGTGGGATTTGTGTACTGATCATTACCACCAAGTATCATCAAGATTGGGTGAAAAAATATTTGCTGGTATTTCGGAAACTCGTTAAATTTTAGAAGCTTGGCAACCCCTCTCAATGAAATTGCTTTTCCACAGACTGTGCCTAGGGCTACTTGAAGAGGAAACAATCCATAGAGACTAAACTGAGATCTCCTTTATTTTGTCAAGTTTCCAAGAGCTACTACGAACCATGTTGGAGTTAGAGTTCCAAATTCATCTATCTATATAGGAGAGAGCAGAGGGAAACCTAAATATAAAAACTGCTACTGTAGACGAACGCTTCAACCTAGAAGAACAAAATTTGGTGAGCCAAGTGGGATTTGTGTACTGATCATTACCACCAAGTATCATCAAGATTGGGTGAAAAAATATTTGCTGGTATTTCGCAAAATCGTAATAAGTTGTAAGCTTGGCAACACCTTTCAATAAAAGTGCTTTTCCACAGTTTCTGCTTAGGGCTACTGGAAGAGGAAACAAACCGTAGAGACAAAACTGAGAACTCCTTTATTTTGTCAAGTTTCAAATAGCTACTACGAACCATGTTGGATTTAGAGTTCCAAATTCATCTATCTATATAGGAGATAAAAGAGGGAAACCTAAATATAAAAACTGATACTGTAGAAGAACGCATCAACCTAGAAGAACAAAATTTGGTGAGCCAAGTGGGATTTGTGTACTGATAATTACCACCAAGTATCATCAAGATTGGGTGAAAAAATATTTGCTGGTATTTCGGAAACTCGTTAATTCTTAGAAGCTTGGCGACCCCTCTCAATGAAATTGCTTTTCCACAGTCTGTGCCTAGGGCTACTTGAAGAGGAAACAAACCATAGAGACTAAACTGAGATCTCCTTTATTTTGTCAAGTTTCCAAGAGCTACTACGAACCATGTTGGATTTAGAGTTCCAAATTCATCTATCTATATAGGAGAGAACAAAGGGAAACCTAAATATAAAAATTGCTACTGTAGACGAACGCTTCAACCTAGAAGAACAAAATTTGGTGAGCCAAGTGGGATTTGTGTACTGATCATTACCACCAAGTATCATCAAGTTTGGGTGAAAAAATATTTGCTGGTATTTCGGAAACTCGTTAAATCTTAGAAGCTTGGCAACCCCTCTCAATGAAATTGCTTTTCCACAGACTGTGCCTAGGGCTACTTGAAGAGGAAACAAACCATAGAGACTAAACTGAGATCTCCTTTATTTTTTCAAGTTTCCAAGAGCTACTACGAACCATGTTGGAGTTAGAGTTCCAAATTCATCTATCTATATAGGAGAGAGCAGAGGGAAACCTAAATATAAAAACTGCTACTGTAGACGAACGCTTCAACCTAGAAGAACAAAATTTGGTGAGCCAAGTGGGATTTGTGTACTGATCATTACCACCAAGTATCATCAAGATTGGGTGAAAAAATATTTGCTGGTATTTCGCAAAATCGTAATAAGTTGTAAGCTTGGCAACACCTTTCAATAAAAGTGCTTTTCCACAGTTTCTGCTTAGGGCTACTGGAAGAGGAAACAAACCGTAGAGACAAAACTGAGAACTCCTTTATTTTGTCAAGTTTCAAATAGCTACTACGAACCATGTTGGATTTAGAGTTCCAAATTCATCTATCTATATAGGAGATAAAAGAGGGAAACCTAAATATAAAAACTGATACTGTAGAAGAACGCATCAACCTAGAAGAACAAAATTTGGTGAGCCAAGTGGGATTTGTGTACTGATCATTACCACCAAGTATCATCACGATTGGGTGAAAAAATATTTGCTGGTATTTTGGAAACTCGTTAATTCTTAGAAGCTTGGCGACCCCTCTCAATGAAATTGCTTTTCCACAGTCTGTGCCTAGGGCTACTTGAAGAGGAAACAAACCATAGGGACTAAACTGAGATCTCCTTTATTTTGTCAAGTTTCCAAGAGCTACTACGAACCATGTTGGATTTAGAGTTCCAAATTCATCTATCTATATAGGAGAGAACAAAGGGAAACCTAAATATAAAAATTGCTACTGTAGACGAACGCTTCAACCTAGAAGAACAAAATTTGGTGAGCCAAGTGGGATTTGTGTACTGATCATTACCACCAAGTATCATCAAGATTGGGTGAAAAAATATTTGCTGGTATTTCGCAAACTCGTAATAAGTTGTAAGCTTGGCAACCCCTTTCAATATTAGTGCTTTTCCACAGTTTTTGCTTAGGGCTACTGGAAGAGGAAACAAACCATAGAGACAAAACTGACAACTCCTTTATTTTGTCAAGTTTCCAAGAGCTACTACGAACCATGTTGGATTTAGAGTTCCAAATTCATCTATCTATATAGGAGAGAACAGAGGGAAACCTAAATATAAAAACTGCTACTGTAGACGAACGCTTCAACCTAGAAGAACAAAATTAGGTGAGCCAAGTGGGATTTGTGTACTGATCATTACCACCAAGTATCATCAAGATTGGGTGAAAAAATATTTTCTGGTATTTCGGAAACTAGTTAATTCTTAGAAGCTTTTAAACCCCTCTCAATGAAATTGCTTTTCCACAGTCTGTGCCTAGGGCTACTTGAAGAGGAAACAAACCATAGAGACTAAACTGAGATCTCCTTTATTTTGTCAAGTTTCCAAGAGCTACTACGAACCATGTTGGATTTAGAGTTCCAAATTCATCTATCTATATAGGAGAGAACAGAGGGAAACCTAAATATAAAAACTGATACTGTAGACGAACGCATCAACCTAGAAGAACAAAATTTGGTGAGCCAAGTGGGTTTTGTGTACTGATCATTACCACCAAGTATCATCAAGATAGGGTGAAAAAATATTTGCTGGTATTTTGGAAACTCGTTAATTCTTAGAAGCTTGGCAACCCCAATCAATGAAATTGCTTTTCCACAGTCTGTGCCTAGGACTACTTGAAGAGGAAACAAACCATAGAGACAAAACTGAGAACTCATTATTTTGTCAAGTTTCAAAGAGCTACTACGAACCATGTTGGATTTAGAGTTCCAAATTCATCTATCTATATAGGAGAGAGCAGAGGGAAACCTAAATATAAAAACTGCTACTGTAGACGAACGCTTCAACCTAGAAGAACAAAATTTGGTGAGCCAAGTGGCATTTGTGTACTGATCATTACCACCAAGTATCATCAAGATTGGGTGAAAAAATATTTGCTGGTATTTCGGAAACTCGTTAATTCTTAGAAGATTGGCAACCCCTCTCGATGAAATTGCTTTTCCACAGTCTGTGCCTAGGGCTACTTGAAAAGGAAACAAACATAGAGACAAAACTGAGAACTCCTTTATTTAGTCAAGTTTCAAATAGCTACTATGAACCATGTTGGATTTAGAGTTCCAAATTCATCTATCTATATAGGAGATAAAAGAGGGAAACCTAAATATAAAAACTGATACTGTAGAAGAACGCATAAACCTAGAAGAACAAAATTTGGTGAGCCAAGTGGGATTTGTGTACTTATCATTACCACCACGTATCATCAAGATTGGGTGAAAAAATATTTGCTGGTATTTCGGAAACTCGTAATAAGTTGTAAGCTTGGCAACCCCTTTCAATAAAAGTACTTTTCCACAGTTTTTGCTTAGGGCTACTGGAAGAGGAAACTAACCATAGAGACAAAACTGAGACTCCTTTATTTTGTCAAGTTTCAAATAGCTACTACGAACCATGTTGGATTTAGAGTTCCAAATTCATCTATCTATATAGGAGATAAAAGAGGGAACCCTAAATATAAAAACTGATACTGTAGAAGAACGCATCAACCTAGAAGAACAAAATTTGGTGAGCCAAGTGGGATTTGTGTACTGATCATTACCACCAAGTATCATCAAGATTGGGTGAAAAAATATTTGCTGGTATTTCAGAAACTCGTTAATTCTTAGAATCCTGGCAACCCCTCTCAATGAAATTGCTTTTCCACAGTCTGTGCCTAGGGCTACTTGAAGAGGAAACAAACCATAGAGACAAAACTGAGATCTCCTTTATTTTGTCAAGTTTCATAGAGCTACTACGAACCGTGTTGGTTTTCGAGTTCCAAATTCATCTATCTATAAAGGAGAGAGAAGAGGGAAACCTAAATATAAAAACTGCTACTGTAGACGAACGCTTTAACCTAGAAGAACAAAATTAGGTGAGCCAAGTGGGATTTGTGTACTGATCATTACCACCAAGTATCATCAAGATTGGGTGAAAAAATATTTGCTGGTATTTCGGAAACTCGTTAAATCTTAGAAGCTTGGCAACCCCTCTCAATGAAATTGCTTTTCCACAGACTGTGCCTAGGGCTACTTGAAGAGGAAACAAACCATAGAGACTAAACTGAGATCTCCTTTATTTTTTCAAGTTTCCAAGAGCTACTACGAACCATGTTGGAGTTAGAGTTCCAAATTCATCTATCTATATAGGAGAGAGCAGAGGGAAACCTAAATATAAAAACTGCTACTGTAGACGAACGCTTCAACCTAGAAGAACAAAATTTGGTGAGCCAAGTGGGATTTGTGTACTGATCATTACCACCAAGTATCATCAAGATTGGGTGAAAAAATATTTGCTGGTATTTCGCAAAATCGTAATAAGTTGTAAGCTTGGCAACACCTTTCAATAAAAGTGCTTTTCCACAGTTTCTGCTTAGGGCTACTGGAAGAGGAAACAAACCGTAGAGACAAAACTGAGAACTCCTTTATTTTGTCAAGTTTCAAATAGCTACTACGAACCATGTTGGATTTAGAGTTCCAAATTAATCTATCTATATAGGAGATAAAAGAGGGAAACCTAAATATAAAAACTGATACTGTAGAAGAACGCATCAACCTAGAAGAACAAAATTTGGTGAGCCAAGTGGGATTTGTGTACTGATCATTACCACCAAGTATCATCAAGATTGGGTGAAAAAATATTTGCTGGTATTTCGGAAACTCGTTAATTCTTAGAAGCTTGGCGACCCCTCTCAATGAAATTGCTTTTCCACAGTCTGTGCCTAGGGCTACTTGAAGAGGAAACAAACCATAGGGACTAAACTGAGATCTCCTTTATTTTGTCAAGTTTCCAAGAGCTACTACGAACCATGTTGGATTTAGAGTTCCAAATTCATCTATCTATATAGGAGAGAACAAAGGGAAACCTAAATATAAAAATTGCTACTGTAGACGAACGCTTCAACCTAGAAGAACAAAATTTGGTGAGCCAAGTGGGATTTGTGTACTGATCATTACCACCAAGTATCATCAAGATTGGGTGAAAAAATATTTGCTGGTATTTCGCAAACTCGTAATAAGTTGTAAGCTTGGCAACCCCTTTCAATATTAGTGCTTTTCCACAGTTTTTGGTTAGGGCTACTGGAAGAGGAAACAAACCATAGAGACAAAACTGAGAACTCCTTTATTTTGTCAAGTTTCCAAGAGCTACTACGAACCATGTTGGATTTAGAGTTCCAAATTCATCTATCTACATAGGAGAGAACAGAGGGAAACCTAAATATAAAAACTGCTACTGTAGACGAACGCTTCAACCTAGAAGAACAAAATTAGGTGAGCCAAGTGGGATTTGTGTACTGATCATTACCACCAAGTATCATCAAGATTGGGTGAAAAAATATTTTCTGGTATTTCGGAAACTCGTTAATTCTTAGAAGCTTTTAAACCCCTCTCAATGAAATTGCTTTTCCACAGTCTGTGCCTAGGGCTACTTGAAGAGGAAACAAACCATAGAGACTAAACTGAGATCTCCTTTATTTTGTCAAGTTTCCAAGAGCTACTACGAACAATGTTGGATTTAGAGTTCCAAATTCATCTATCTATATAGGAGAGAACAGAGGGAAACCTAAATATAAAAACTGATACTGTAGAAGAACGCATCAACCTAGAAGAACAAAATTTGGTTAGCCAAGTGGGATTTGTGTACTGATCATTACCACCAAGTATCATCAAGATTGGGTGAAAAAATATTTGCTGGTATATCGGAAACTCGTTAATTCTTAGAAGCTTGGCAACCCTTCTCGATGAAAGTGCTTTTCCACACTCTGTGCCTTGGGCTACTTGAAAATGAAACGACAAAACTAAGAACTCCTTTATATTGTCAAGTTTCAAAGAGCTACTACGAACCATGTTGGATTTAGAGTTCCAAATTCATCTATCTATATAGGAGAGAGCAGAGGGAAACCTAAATATAAAAACTGCTACTGTAGACGAACGCTTCAACCTAGAAGAACAAAATTTGGTGAGCCAAGTGGCATTTGTGTACTGATCATTACCACCAAGTATCATCAAGATTGGGTGAAAAAGTGTTTGCTCGTATTTCGGAAACTCATTAATTCTTAGAAGCTTGGCAACCCCTCTCAATGAAAGTGATTTTCCTCAGTCTGTGTCTAGGGCTACTTGAAGAGGAAACAAACAATAGAGACAAAACTGAGAACTCCTTTATTTTGTCACGTTTCAAAGAGCTACTACGAACCATGTTGGATTTAGAGTTCCAAATTCATCTATCTATATAGGAGATTAAAGAGGGAAACCTAAATATAAAAACTGATACTGTAGACGAATGCTTCAACCTAGAAGAACAAAATTTGGTGAGCCAAGTGGGATTTGTGTACTGATCATTACCACCAAGTATCATCAAGATTGGGAGAAAAAATATTTGCTGGTATTTCGGAAACTCGTTAATTCTTAGAATCCTGGCAACCCCTCTCAATGAAATTGCTTTTCCACAGTCTGTGCCTAGGGCTACTTGAAGAGGAAACAAACCATAGAGACAAAACTGAGAACTCATTATTTTCTCAAGTTTCAAAGAGCTACTACGAACCATGTTGTGTTAGAGTTCCAAATTCATCTATCTATATAGGAGAGAGCAGAGGGAAACCAAATATAAAAACTGCTACTGTAGACGAACGCTTTAACCTAGAAGAACAAAATTTGGTTAGCCAAGTGGGATTTGTGTACTGATCATTACCACCAAGTATCATCAAGATTGGGTGAAAAAATATTTGCTGGTATTTTGGAAACTCGTTAATTCTTAGAAGCTTGGCAACCCCTCTCAATGAAATTGCTTTTCAACAGTCTGTGCCTAGGACTACTTGAAGAGGAAACAAACCATAGAGACAAAACTGAGAACTCATTATTTTGTCAAGTTTCAAAGAGCTACTACGAACCATGTTGGATTTAGAGTTCCAAATTCATCTATCTATATAGGAGAGAGCAGAGGGAAACCAAATATAAAAACTGCTACTGTAGACGAACGCTTTAACCTAGAAGAACAAAATTTGGTTAGCCAAGTGGGATTTGTGTACTGATCATTACCACCAAGTATCATCAAGATTGGGTGAAAAAATATTTGCTGGTATATCGGAAACTCGTTAATTCTTAGAAGCTTGGCATCCCCTCTCGATGAAAGTGCTTTTCCACAGTCTGTGCCTTGGGCTACTTGAAAATGAAACGACAAAACTAAGAACTCCTTTATATTGTCAAGTTTCCAAGAGCTACTACGAACCATGTTGGATTTAGAGTTCCAAATTCATCTATCTATATAGGAGAGCGCAGAGGGAAACCTAAATATAAAAACTGCTACTGTAGACGAACGCTTCAACCTAGAAGAACAAAATTTGGTGAGCCAAGTGGCATTTGTGTACTGATCATTACCACCAAGTATCATCAAGATTGGGTGAAAAAATATTTGCTGGTATTTCGGAAACTCGTTAATTCTTAGAAGATTGGCAACCCCTCTCGATGAAATTGCTTTTCCACAGTCTGTGCCTAGGGCTACTTGAAAAGGAAACAAACATAGAGACAAAACTGAGAACTCCTTTATTTTGTCAAGTTTTCAAGAGCTACTACGAACCATGTTGGATTTAGAGTTCCAAATTCATCTATCTATATAGGAGAGAGCAGAGGGAAACCTAAATATAAAAACTGCTACTGTAGACGAACGCGTCAACCTAGAAGAACAAAAATTGGTGAGCCAAGCGGCATTTGTGTACTGATCATTACCACCAAGTATCATCAAGATTGGGTGAAAAATATTTGATGGTATTTCGGAAACTCGTTAATTTTTAGAAGCTTGGCAACCCCTCTCGATGAAAGTGCTTTTCTACAGTCTGTGCCTAGGGCTACTTGAAGAGGAAACAAACCATATAGACAAAACTGAGATCTCCTTTATTTTGTCAAGTTTCAAAGAGCTACTACGAACCGTGTTGGTTTTCGAGTTCCAAATTCATCTATCTATATAGGAGAGAGAAGAGGGAAACCTAAATATAAAAACTGCTACTGTAGACGAACGCTTTAACATAGAAGAACAAAATTAGGTGAGCCAAGTGGGATTTGTGTACTGATCATTACCACCAAGTATCATCAAGAATGGGTGAAAAAATATTTGCTGGTATATCGGAAACTCGTTAATTCTTAGAAGCTTGGCAACCCCTCTCAATGAAATTGCTTTTCCACAGTCTGTGCCTAGGGCTACTGGAAGAGGAAACAAACCATAGAGACAAAACTGAGAACTCCTTTGTTTTGTCAAGTTTCAAATAGCTACTACGAACCATGTTGGATTTAGAGTTCCAAATTTATCTATCTATATAGGAGATAAAAGAGGGAAACCTAAATATAAAAACTGATACTGTAGACGAACGCATCAACCTAGAAGAACAAAATTTTGTGAGCCAAGTGGGATTTGTGTACTGATCATTACCACCAAGTATCATCAAGATTGGGTGAAAAAATATTTGCTGGTATTTTGGAAACTCGTTAATTCTTAGAAGCTTGGCAACCCCTCTCAATGAAATTGCTTTTCCACAGTCTGTGCCTAGGGCTACTTGAAAAGGAAACAAACATAGAGACAAAACTGAGAACTCCTTTATTTTGTCAAGTATCCAAGAGCTACTACGAACCATGTTGGATTTAGAGTTCCAAATTTATCTATCTATATAGGAGAGAAAAGAGGGAAACCTAAATATAAAAACTGCTACTGTAGACGAATGCTTCAACCTAGAAGAACAAAATTTGGTGAGCCAAGTGGGATTTGTGTACTGATCATTACCACCAAGTATCATCAAGATTGGGTGAAAAATATTTGATGGTATTTCGGAAACTCGTTAATTCTTAGAAGCTTGGCAATCCCTCTCAATGAAATTGCTTTTCCACAGTCTGTGCCTAGGGCTACTTGAAGAGGAACAAACCATTGAGACAAAACTGAGATCTCCTTTATTTTGTCAAGTTTCAAAGAGCTACTACGAACCATGTTGGTTTTCGAGTTCCAAATTCATCTATCTATATAGGAGAGAGCAGAGGGATACCTAAATATAAAAACTGCTACTGTAGACGAACGCTTTAACCTAGAAGAACAAAATTAGGTGAGCCAAGTGGGATTTGTGTACTGATCATTACCACCAAGTATCATCAAGAATGGGTGAAAATATTTTCTGGTGTATCGGAAACTCGTTAATTCTTAGAAGCTTGGCATCCCCTCTCGATGAAAGTGCTTTTCTACAGTCTGTGCCTAGGGCTACTTGAAGAGGAAACAAACCATAGAGACAAAAGTGAGAACTCCTTTATTTTGTCAAGTTTCAAAGACCTACTACGAACCGTGTTGGATTTAGAGTTCCAAATTCATCTATCTATATAGGAGAGAGCAGAGGGAAACCTAAATATATAAACTGATACTGTAGATGAACGCTTCAACCTCGAAGAACAAAATTTGGTGAGCCAAGTGGGATTTATGTACTGATCATTACCACCAAGTATCATCAAGATTGGGTGAAAAAGTGTTTGCTCGTATTTCGGAAACTCATTAATTCTTAGAAGCTTGGCAACCCCTCTCAATGAAAGTGCTTTTCCTCAGTCTGTGTCTAGGGCTACTTGAAGAGGAAACAAACAATAGAGACAAAACTGAGAACTCCTTTATTTTGTCACGTTTCAAAGAGCTACTACGAACCATGTTGGATTTAGAGTTCCAAATTCATCTATCTATATAGGAGATAAAAGAGGAAAACCTAAATATAAAAACTGATACTGTAGACGAATGCTTCAACCTAGAAGAACAAAATTTGGTGAGCCAAGTGGGATTTGTGTACTGATCATTACCACCAAGTATCATCAAGATTGGGAGAAAAAATATTTGCTGGTATTTCGGAAACTCGTTAATTCTTAGAATCCTGGCAACCCCTCTCAATGAAATTGCTTTTCCACAGTCTGTGCCTAGGGCTACTTGAAGAGGAAACAAACCTTAGAGACAAAACTGAGATCTCCTTTATTTTGTCAAGTTTCAAAGAGCTACTACGAACCGTGTTGGTTTTCGAGTTCCAAATTCATCTATCTATATAGGAGAGAGAAGAGGGAAACCTAAATATAAAAACTGCTTCTGTAGACGAACGCTTTAACCTAGAAGAACAAAATTAGGTGAGAAAAGTGGGATTTGTGTACTGATCATTACCACCAAGTATCATCAAGATTGGGTGAAAAAATATTTGCTGGTATATCGGAAACTCGTTAATTCTTAGAAGCTTGGCAACCCCTCTCAATGAAATTGCTTTTCCACAGTCTGTGCCTAGGGCTACTGGAAGAGGAAACAAACCATAGAGACAAAACTGAGAACTCCTTTATTTTGTCAAGTTTCAAATAGCTACTACGAACCATGTTGGATTTAGAGTTCCAAATTCATCTATCTATATAGGAGATAAAAGAGGGAAACCTAAATATAAAAACTGATACTGTAGACGAACGCATCAACCTAGAAGAACAAAATTTGGTGAGCCAAGTGGGATTTGTGTACTGATCATCACCACCAAGTATCATCAAGATTGGGTGAAAAAATATTTGCTGGTATTTTGGAAACTCGTTAATTCTTAGAAGCTTGGCAACCCCTCTCAATGAAATTGCTTTTCCACAATCTGTGCCTAGGGCTACTTGAAGAGGAAACAAACCATAGAGACTAAACTGAGATCTCCTTTATTTTGTCAAGTTTCCAAGAGCTACTACGAACCATGTTGGATTTAGAGTTCCAAATTCATCTATCTATATAGGAGAGAACAGAGGGAAACCTAAATATAAAAACTGCTACTGTAGACGAACGCTTCAACCTAGAAGAACAAAATTTGGTGAGCCAAGTGGGATTTGTGTACTGATCATTACCACCAAGTATCATCAAGATTGGGTGAAAAAATATTTGCTGGTATTTCGCAGACTCATAATAAGTTGTAAGCTTGGCAACACCTTTCAATAAAAGTGCTTTTCCACAGTTTCTGCTTAGGGCTACTGGAAGAGGAAACAAACCGTAGATACAAAACTGAGAACTCCTTTATTTTTTCAAGTTTCAAAAAGCTACTACGAAACATGTTGGATTTAGACTTCCAAATTAATCTATCTATATAGGAGAGAACAGAGGGAAACCTAAATATAAAAACTGATACTGTAGACGAACGCTTCAACCTAGAAGAACAAAATTTGGTGAGCCAAGTGGGATTTATGTACTGATCATTACCACCAAGTATCATCAAGATTGGGTGAAAAAGTGTTTGCTCGTATTTCGGAAACTCATTAATTCTTAGAAGCTTGGCAACCCCTCTTAAAGAAAGTGCTTTTCCTCAGTCTGTGTCTAGAGCTACTTGAAGAGGAAACAAACAATAGAGACAAAACTGAGAACTCCTTTATTTTGTCACGTTTCAAAGAGCTACTACGAACCATGTTGGATTTAGAGTTCCAAATTCATCTATCTATATAGGAGATAAAAGAGGGAAACCTAAATATAAAAACTGATACTGTAGACGAATGCTTCACCCTAGAAGAACAAAATTTGGTGAGCCAAGTGGGATTTGTGTCCTGATCATTACCACCAAGTATCATCAAGATTGGGTGAAAAAATATTTGCTGGTATTTCGGAAACTCGTAATAAGTTGTAAGCTTGGCAACCCCTTTCAATAAAAGTGCTTATCCACAGTTTTTGCTTAGGGCTACTGGAAGAGGAAACAAACCATAGAGACAAAACTGAGAACTCCTTTATTTTGTCAAGTTTCAAATAGCTACTACGAACCATGTTGGATTTAGAGTTCGAAATTCATCTATCTATATAGGAGATAAAAGAGGGAAACCTAAATATAAAAACTGATACTGTAGACGAACGCATCAACCTAGAAGAACAAAATTTGGTGAGCCAAGTGGGATTTGTGTACTGATCATTACCACCAAGTATCATCAAGATTGGGTGAAAAAATATTTGCTGGTATTTTGGAAACTCGTTAATTCTTAGAAGCTTGGCAACCCCTCTCAATGAAATTGCTTTTCCACAGTCTGTGCCTAGGGCTACTTGAAGAGGAAACAAACCATAGAGACTAAACTGAGATCTCCTTTATTTTGTCAAGTTTCCAAGAGCTACTACGAACCATGTTGGATTTAGAGTTCCAAATTCATCTATCTATATAGGAGAGGACAGAGGGAAACCTAAATATAAAAACTGCTACTGTAGACGAACGCTTCAACCTAGAAGAACAAAATTTGGTGAGCCAAGTGGGATTTGTGTACTGATCATTACCACCAAGTATCATCAAGATTGGGTGAAAAAATATTTGCTGGTATTTCACAAACTCATAATAAGTTGTAAGCTTGGCAACACCTTTCAATAAAAGTGCTTTTCCACAGTTTCTGCTTAGGGCTACTGGAAGAGGAAACAAACCATAGAGACAAAACTGAGAACTCCTTTATTTTGTCAAGTTTCAAATAGCTACTACGAACCATGTTGGATTTAGAGTTCCAAATTCATCTATCTATATAGGAGATAAAAGAGGGAAACCTAAATATAAAAACTGATACTGTAGACGAACGCATCAACCTAGAAGAACAAAATTTGGTGAGCCAAGTGGTATTTGTGTACTGATCATTACCACCAAGTATCATCAAGATTGGGTGAAAAAATATTTGCTGGTATTTTGGAAACTCGTTAATTCTTAGAAGCTTGGCAACCCCTCTCAATGAAATTGCTTTTCCACAGTCTGTGCCTAGGGCTACTTGAAGAGGAAACAAACCATAGAGACTAAACTGAGATCTCCTTTATTTTGTCAAGTTTCCAAGAGCTACTACGAACCATGTTGGATTTAGAGTTCCAAATTCATCTATCTATATAGGAGAGAACAGAGGGAAACCTAAATATAAAAACTGCTACTGTAGACGAACGCTTCAACCTAGAAGAACAAAATTTGGTGAGCCAAGTGGGATTTGTGTACTGATCATTACCACCAAGTATCATCAAGATTGGGTGAAAAAATATTTGCTGGTATTTCACAAACTCATAATAAGTTGTAAGCTTGGCAACACCTTTCAATAAAAGTGCTTTTCCACAGTTTCTGCTTAGGGCTACTGGAAGAGGAAACAAACCATAGAGACAAAACTGAGAACTCCTTTATTTTGTCAATTTCCAAGAGCTACTACGAACCATGTTGGATTTAGACTTCCAAATTAATCTATCTATATAGGAGAGAACAGAGGGAAACCTAAATATATAAACTGATACTGTAGACGAACGCTTCAACCTAGAAGAACAAAATTTGGTGAGCCAAGTGGGATTTATGTACTGATCATTACCATCAAGTATCATCAAGATTGGGTGAAAAAGTGTTTGCTCGTATTTCGGAAACTCATTAATTCTTAGAAGCTTGGCAACCCCTCTTATGAAAGTGCTTTTCCTCAGTCTGTGTCTAGGGCTACTTGAAGAGGAAACAAACAATAGAGACAAAACTGAGAACTCCTTTATTTTGTAACGTTTCAAAGAGCTACTACGAACCATGTTGGATTTAGAGTTCCAAATTCATCTATCTATATAGGAGATAAAAGAGGGAAACCTAAATATAAAAACTGATACTGTAGACGAATGCTTCAACCTAGAAGAACAAAATTTGGTGAGCCAAGTGGGATTTGTGTACTGATCATTACCACCAAGTATCATCAAGATTGGGTGAAAAAATATTTGCTGGTATTTCAGAAACTCGTTAATTCTTAGAAGCTTGGCAACCCCTATCAATGAAATTGCTTTTCCAAAGTCTGTGCCTAGGACTACTTGAAGAGGAAACAAACCATAGAGACAAAACTGAGAACTCATTATTTTGTCAAGTTTCAAAGAGCTACTACGAACCATGTTGGATTTAGAGTTCCAAATTCATCTATCTATATAGGAGAGAGCAGAGGGAAACCAAATATAAAAACTGCTACTGTAGACGAACGCTTTAACCTAGAAGAACAAAATTTGGTTAGCCAAGTGGGATTTGTGTACTGATCATTACCACCAAGTATCATCAAGATTGGGTGAAAAAATATTTGCTGGTATATCGGAAACTCGTTAATTCTTAGAAGCTTGGCAACCCCTCTCGATGAAAGTGCTTTTCCACAGTCTGTGCCTTGGGCTACTTGAAAATGAAACGACAAAACTAAGAACTCCTTTATATTGTCAAGTTTCCAAGAGCTACTACGAACCATGTTGGATTTAGAGTTCCAAATTCATCTATCTATATAGGAGAGAGCAGAGGGAAACCTAAATATAAAAACTGCTACTGTAGACGAACGCTTCAACCTAGAAGAACAAAATTTGGTGAGCCAAGTGGGATTTGTGTACTGATCATTACCACCAAGTATCATCAAGATTGGGTGAAAAAATATTTGCTGGTATTTCGGAAACTCGTTAATTCTTAGAAGCTTGGCATCCCCTCTCGATGAAAGTGCTTTTCCACAGTCTGTGCCTTGGGCTACTTGAAGAGGAAACAAACCATAGAGACAAAAGTGAGAACTCCTTTATTTTGTCAAGTTTCAAAGAGCTACTACGAACCATGTTGGTTTTCGAGTTCCAAATTCATCTATCTATATAGGAGAGAGCATAGGGATACCTAAATATAAAAACTGCTACTGTAGACGAACGCTTTAACCTAGAAGAACAAAATTAGGTGAGCCAAGTGGGATTTGTGTACTGATCATTACCACCAAGTATCATCAAGAATGGGTGAAAAAATATTTGCTGGTATATCGGAAACTCGTTAATTCTTAGAAGCTTGGCATCCCCTCTCGATGAAAGTGCTTTTCTACAGTCTGTGCCTAGGGCTATTGAAGAGGAAACAAACCATAGAGACAAAACTGAGATCTCCTTTATTTTGTCAAGTTTCAAAGAGCTACTACGAACCATTTTGGATTTAGAGTTCTAAATTCATCTATCTATATAGGAGAGAGCAGAGGGAAACCTAAATATATAAACTGATACTGTAGACGAACGCTTCAACCTAGAAGAACAAAATTTGGTGAGCCAAGTGGGATTTATGTACTGATCATTACCACCAAGTATCATCAAGATTGGGTGAAAAAGTGTTTGCTCGTATTTCGGAAACTCATTAATTCTTAGAAGCTTGGCAACCCCTCTCAATGAAAGTGCTTTTCCTCAGTCTGTGTCTAGGGCTACTTGAAGAGGAAACAAACAATAGAGACAAAACTGAGAACTCCTTTATTTTGACACGTTTCAAAGAGCTACTACGAACCATGTTGGATTTAGAGTTCCAAATTCATCTATCTATATAGGAGACAAAAGAGGATAACCTAAATATAAAAACTGATACTGTAGACGAATGCTTCAACCTAGAAGAACAAAATTTGGTGAGCCAAGTGGGATTTGTGTACTGATCATTACCACCAAGTATCATCAAGATTGGGAGAAAAAATATTTGCTGGTATTTTGGAAACTCGTTAATTCTTAGAATCCTGGCAACCCCTCTCAATGAAATTGCTTTTCCACAGTCTGTGCCTAGGGCTACTTGAAGAGGAAACAAACCATAGAGACAAAACTGAGATCTCCTTTATTTTTTCAAGTTTCAAAGAGCTACTACGAACCGTGTTGGTTTTCGAGTTCCAAATTCATCTATCTATATAGGAGAGAGAAGAGGGAAACCTAAATATAAAAACTGCTACTGTAGACGAACGCTTTAACCTAGAAGAACAAAATTAGGTGAGCCAAGTGGGATTTGTGTACTGATCATTACCACCAAGTATCATCAAGATTGGGTGAAAAAATATTTGCTGGTATTTCGCAAACTCATAATAAGTTGTAAGCTTGGCAACACCTTTCAATAAAAGTGCTTTTCCACAGTTTCTGCTTAGGGCTACTGGAAGAGGAAACAAACCGTAGAGACAAAACTGAGAACTCCTTTATTTTGTCAAGTTTCAAAGAGCTACTACGAACCATGTTGGATTTAGACTTCCAAATTAATCTATCTATATAGGAGAGAACAGAGGGAAACCTAAATATAAAAACTGATACTGTAGACGAACGCTTCAACCTAGAAGAACAAAATATTGTGAGCCAAGTGGGATTTATGTACTGATCATTACCACCAAGTATCATCAAGATTGGGTGAAAAAGTGTTTGCTCGTATTTCGGAAACTCATTAATTCTTAGAAGCTTGGCAACCCCTCTTAATGAAAGTGCTTTTCCTCAGTCTGTGTCTAGGGCTACTTGAAGAGGAAACAAACAATAGAGACAAAACTGAGAACTCCTTTATTTTGTCACGTTTCAAAGAGCTACTACGAACCATGTTGGATTTAGAGTTCCAAATTCATCTATCTATATAGGAGATAAAAGAGGGAAACCTAAATATAAAAACTGATACTGTAGACGAATGCTTCAACCTAGAAGAACAAAATTTGGTGAGCCAAGTGGGATTTGTGTCCTGATCATTACCACCAAGTATCATCAAGATTGGGTGAAAAAATATTTGCTGGTATTTCGGAAACTCGTTAATTCTTAGAAGCTTATCAACCCCTATCAATGAAATTGCTTTTCCACAGTCTGTGCCTAGGACTACTTGAAGAGGAAACAAACCATAGAGACAAAACTGAGAACTCATTATTTTGTCAAGTTTCAAAGAGCTACTACGAACCATGTTGGATTTAGAGTTCCAAATTCATCTATCTATAAGAGAGAGCAGAGGGAAACCAAATATAAAAACTGCTACTGTAGACGAACGCTTTAACCAAGAAGAACAAAATTTGGTTAGCCAAGTGGGATTTGTGTACTGATCATTACCACCAAGTATCATCAAGATTGGGTGAAAAAATATTTGCTGGTATATCGGAAACTCGTTAATTCTTAGAAGCTTGGCAACCCCTCTCGATGAAAGTGCTTTTCCACAGTCTGTGCCTTGGGCTACTTGAAAATGAAACGACAAAACTAAGAACTCCTTTATATTGTCAAGTTTCCAAGAGCTACTACGAACCATGTTGGATTTAGAGTTCCAAATTCATCTATCTATATAGGAGAGAGCAGAGGGAAACCTAAATATAAAAACTGCTACTGTAGACGAACGCTTCAACCTAGAAGAACAAAATTTGGTAGCCAAGTGGCTTTTGTGTACTGATCATTACCACCATGTATCATCAAGATTGGGTGAAAAAATATTTGCTGGTATTTCGGAAACTCGTTAATTCTTAGAAGATTGGCAACCCCTCTCGATGAAATTGCTTTTCCACAGTCTGTGCCTAGGGCTACTTGAAAAGTAAACAAACATAGAGACAAAACTGAGAACTCCTTTATTTTGTCAAGTTTCCAAGAGCTACTACGAACCATGTTGGATTTAGAGTTCCAAATTCATCTATCTATATAGGAGAGAACAGAGGGAAACCTAAATATAAAAACTGCTACTGTAGACGAACGCTTCAACGTAGAAGAACAAAATTTGGTGAGCCAAGTGGGATTTGTGTACTGATCATTACCACCAAGTATCATCAAGATTGGGTGAAAAATTATTTGCTGGTATTTCGCAAACTCATAATAAGTTGTAAGCTTGGCAACACCTTTCAATAAAAGTGCTTTTCCACAGTTTCTGCTCAGGGCTACTGGAAGAGGAAACAAACCGTAGAGACAAAACTGAGAACTCATTTATTTTGTCAAGTTTCAAAGAGCAACTACGAACCATGTTGGATTTAGACTTCCAAATTAATCTATCTATATAGGAGAGAACAGAGGGAAACCTAAATATAAAAACTGATACTGTAGATGAACGCTTCAACCTAGAAGAACAAAATTTGGTGAGCCAAGTGGGATTTATGTACTGATCATTACCACCAAGTATCATCAAGATTGGGTGAGAAAGTGTTTGCTCGTATTTCGGAAACTCATTAATTCTTAGAAGCTTGGCAACCCCTCTCAATGAAATTGCTTTTCCACAGTTGTGCCTAGGGCTACTTGAAGAGGAAACAAACCATTGAGACAAAACTGAGATCTCCTTAATTTTGTCAAGTTTCAAAGAGCTACTACGAACCATGTTGGTTTTCGAGTTCCAAATTCATCTATCTATATAGGAGAGAGCAGAGGGATACCTAAATATAAAAACTGCTACTGTATACGAACGCTTTAACCTAGAAGAACAAAATTAGGTGAGCCAAGTGGGATTTGTGTACTGATCATTACCACCAAGTATCATCAAGAATGGGTGAAAAAATATTTGCTGGTATATCGGAAACTCGTTAATTCTTAGAAGCTTGGCATCCCCTCTCGATGAAAGTGCTTTTCTACAGTCTGTGCCTAGGGCTATTGAAGAGGAAACAAACCATAGAGACAAAAGTGAGAACTCCTTTATTTTGTCAAGTTTCAAAGAGCTACTACGAACCATTTTGGATTTAGAGTTCCAAATTCATCTATCTATATAGGAGAGAGCAGAGGGAAACCTAAATATATAAACTGATACTGTAGACGAACGCTTCAACCTAGAAGAACAAAATTTGGTGAGCCAAGTGGGATTTATGTACTGATCATTACCACCAAGTATCATCAAGATTGGGTGAAAAAGTGTTTGCTCGTATTTCGGAAACTCATTAATTCTTAGAAGCTTGGCAACCCCTCTCAATGAAAGTGCTTTTCCTCAGTCTGTGTCTAGGGCTACTTGAAGAGGAAACAAACAATAGAGACAAAACTGAGATCTCCTTTATTTTGTCACGTTTCAAAGAGCTACTACGAACCATGTTGGATTTAGAGTTCCAAATTCATCTATCTATATAGGAGACAAAAGAGGAAAACCTAAATATAAAAACTGATACTGTAGACGAATGCTTCAACCTAGAAGAACAAAATTTGGTGAGCCAAGTGGGATTTGTGTACTGATCATTACCACCATGTATCATCAAGATTGGGAGAAAAAATATTTGCTGGTATTTCGGAAACTCGTTAATTCTTAGAATCCTGGCAACCCCTCTCAATGAAATTGCTTTTCCACAGTCTGTGCCTAGGGCTACTTGAAGAGGAAACAAACCATAGAGACAAAACTGAGATCTCCTTTATTTTTTCAAGTTTCAAAGAGCTACTACGAACCGTGTTGGTTTTCGAGTTCCAAATTCATCTATCTATATAGGAGAGAGAAGAGGGAAACCTAAATATAAAAACTGCTACTGTAGACGAACGCTTTAACCTAGAAGAACAAAATTAGGTGAGCCAAGTGGGATTTGTGTACTGATCATTACCACCAAGTATCATCAAGATTGGGTGAAAAAATATTTGCTGGTATTTCGCAAACTCATAATAAGTTGTAAGCTTGGCAACACCTTTCAATAAAAGTGCTTTTCCACAGTTTCTGCTTAGGGCTACTGGAAGAGGAAACAAACCGTAGAGACAAAACTGAGAACTCCTTTATTTTGTAAAGTTTCAAAGAGCTACTACGAACCATGTTGGATTTAGACTTCCAAATTAATCTATCTATATAGGAGAGAACAGAGGGAAACCTAAATATAAAAACTGATACTGTAGACGAACGCTTCAACCTAGAAGAACAAAATATTGTGAGCCAAGTGGGATTTATGTACTGATCATTACCACCAAGTATCATCAAGATTGGGTGAAAAAGTGTTTGCTCGTATTTCGGAAACTCATTAATTCTTAGAAGCTTGGCAACCCCTCTTAATGAAAGTGCTTTTCCTCAGTCTGTGTCTAGGGCTACTTGAAGAGGAAACAAACCATAGAGACAAAACTGAGAACTCCTTTATTTTGTCACGTTTCAAAGAGCTACTACGAACCATGTTGGATTTAGAGTTCCAAATTCATCTATCTATATAGGAGATAAAAGAGGGAAACCTAAATATAAAAACTGATACTGTAGATGAATGCTTCAACCTAGAAGAACAAAATTTGGTGAGCCAAGTGGGATTTGTGTCCTGTTCATTACCACCAAGTATCATCAAGATTGGGTGAAAAAATATTTGCTGGTATTTCAGAAACTCGTTAATTCTTAGAAGCTTGGCAACCCCTATCAATGAAATTGCTTTTCCACAGTCTGTGCCTAGGACTACTTGAAGAGGAAACAAAGCATAGAGACAAAACTGAGAACTCATTATTTTGTCAAGTTTCAAAGAGCTACTACGAACCATGTTGGATTTAGAGTTCCAAATTCATCTATCTATATAGGAGAGAGCAGAGGGAAACCAAATATAAAAACTGCTACTGTAGACGAACGCATTAACCTAGAAGAACAAAATTTGGTTAGCCAAGTGGGATTTGTGTACTGATCATTACCACCAAGTATCATCAAGATTGGGTGAAAAAATATTTGCTGGTATATCGAAAACTCGTTAATTCTTAGAAGCTTGGCAACCCCTCTCGATGAAAGTGCTTTTCCACAGTCTGTGCCTTGGGCTACTTGAAAATGAAACGACAAAACTAAGAACTCCTTTATATTGTCAAGTTTCCAAGAGCTACTACGAACCATGTTGGATTTAGAGTTCCAAATTCATCTATCTATATAGGAGAGAGCAGAGGGAAACCTAAATATAAAAACTGCTACTGTAAACGAACGCTTCAACCTAGAAGAACAAAATTTGGTAGCCAAGTGGCTTTTGTGTACTGATCATTACCACCAAGTATCATCAAATTTTGTGAAAAAATATTTGCTGGTATTTCGGAAACTCGTTAATTCTTAGAAGCTTGGCATCCCCTCTCGATGAAAGTGCTTTTCTACAGTCTGTGCCTAGGGCTATTGAAGAGGAAACAAACCATAGAGACAAAAGTGAGAACTCCTTTATTTTGTCAAGTTTCAAAGAGCTACTACGAACCATTTTGGATTTAGAGTTCCAAATTCATCTATCTATATAGGAGAGAGCAGAGGGAAACCTAAATATATAAACTGATACTGTAGACGAACGCTTCAACCTAGAAGAACAAAATTGGTGAGCCAAGTGGGATTTATGTACTGATCATTACCACCAAGTATCATCAAGATTGGGTGAAAAAGTGTTTGCTCGTATTTCGGAAACTCATTAATTCTTAGAAGCTTGGCAACCCCTCTCAATGAAAGTGCTTTTCCTCAGTCTGTGTCTAGGGCTACTTGAAGAGGAAACAAACAATAGAGACAAAACTGAGATCTCCTTTATTTTGTCACGTTTCAAAGAGCTACTACGAACCATGTTGGATTTAGAGTTCCAAATTCATCTATCTATATAGGAGACAAAAGAGGAAAACCTAAATATAAAAACTGATACTGTAGACGAATGCTTCAACCTAGAAGAACAAAATTTGGTGAGCCAAGTGGGATTTGTGTACTGATCATTACCACCATGTATCATCAAGATTGGGAGAAAAAATATTTGCTGGTATTTCGGAAACTCGTTAATTCTTAGAATCCTGGCAACCCCTCTCAATGAAATTGCTTTTCCACAGTCTGTGCCTAGGGCTACTTGAAGAGGAAACAAACCATAGAGACAAAACTGAGATCTCCTTTATTTTTTCAAGTTTCAAAGAGCTACTACGAACCGTGTTGGTTTTCGAGTTCCAAATTCATCTATCTATATAGGAGAGAGAAGAGGGAAACCTAAATATAAAAACTGCTACTGTAGACGAACGCTTTAACCTAGAAGAACAAAATTAGGTGAGCCAAGTGGGATTTGTGTACTGATCATTACCACCAAGTATCATCAAGATTGGGTGAAAAAATATTTGCTGGTATTTCGCAAACTCATAATAAGTTGTAAGCTTGGCAACACCTTTCAATAAAAGTGCTTTTCCACAGTTTCTGCTTAGGGACTACTGGAAGAGGAAACAAACCGTAGAGACAAAACTGAGAACTCCTTTATTTTGTAA
This sequence comes from Callospermophilus lateralis, assembly GCF_048772815.1. Taxonomy (NCBI): domain Eukaryota; kingdom Metazoa; phylum Chordata; class Mammalia; order Rodentia; family Sciuridae; genus Callospermophilus; species Callospermophilus lateralis. Next base: position 225,271 of record NW_027512635.1, read on the forward strand.
AGTTTCAAAGAGCTACTACGAACCATGTTGGATTTAGACTTCCAAATTAATCTATCTATATAGGAGAGAACAGAGGGAAACCTAAATATAAAAACTGATACTGTAGACGAACGCTTCAACCTAGAAGAACAAAATATTGTGAGCCAAGTGGGATTTATGTACTGATCATTACCACCAAGTATCATCAAGATTGGTGAAAAAGTGTTTGCTCGTATTTCGGAAACTCATTAATTCTTAGAAGCTTGGCAACCCCTCTTAATGAAAGTGCTTTTCCTCAGTCTGTGTCTAGGGCTACTTGAAGAGGAAACAAACCATAGAGACAAAACTGAGAACTCCTTTATTTTGTCACGTTTCAAAGAGCTACTACGAACCATGTTGGATTTAGAGTTCCAAAATTCATCTATCTATATAGGAGATAAAAGAGGGAAACCTAAATATAAAAACTGATACTGTAGATGAATGCTTCAACCTAGAAGAACAAAATTTGGTGAGCCAAGTGGGATTTGTGTCCTGTTCATTACCACCAAGTATCATCAAGATTGGGTGAAAAAATATTTGCTGGTATTTCAGAAACTCGTTAATTCTTAGAAGCTTGGCAACCCCTATCAATGAAATTGCTTTTCCACAGTCTGTGCCTAGGACTACTTGAAGAGGAAACAAAGCATAGAGACAAAACTGAGAACTCATTATTTTGTCAAGTTTCAAAGAGCTACTACGAACCATGTTGGATTTAGAGTTCCAAATTCATCTATCTATATAGGAGAGAGCAGAGGGAAACCAAATATAAAAACTGCTACTGTAGACGAACGCATTAACCTAGAAGAACAAAATTTGGTTAGCCAAGTGGGATTTGTGTACTGATCATTACCACCAAGTATCATCAAGATTGGGTGAAAAAATATTTGCTGGTATATCGAAAACTCGTTAATTCTTAGAAGCTTGGCAACCCCTCTCGATGAAAGTGCTTTTCCACAGTCTGTGCCTTGGGCTACTTGAAAATGAAACGACAAAACTAAGAACTCCTTTTATATTGTCAAGTTTCCAAGAGCTACTACGAACCATGTTGGATTTAGAGTTCCAAATTCATCTATCTATATAGGAGAGAGCAGAGGGAAACCTAAATATAAAAACTGCTACTGTAAACGAACGCTTCAACCTAGAAGAACAAAATTTGGTAGCCAAGTGGCTTTTGTGTACTGATCATTACCACCAAGTATCATCAAATTGGGTGAAAAAATATTTGCTGGTATTTCGGAAACTCGTTAATTCTTAGAAGATTGGCAACCCCTCTCGATGAAATTGCTTTTCCACAGTCTGTGCCTAGGGCTACTTGAAAAGGAAACAAACATAGAGACAAAACTGAGAACTCCTTTATTTTGTCAAGTTTCCAAGAGCTACTATGAACCATGTTGGATTTAGAGTTCCAAATTCATCTATCTATATAGGAGAGAGCAGAGGGAAACCTAAATATAAAAACTGCTACTGTAGACGAACGCTTCAACCATGAAGAACAAAATTTGGTGAGCCAAGTGGGATTTGTGTACTGATCATTACCACCAAGTATCATCAAGATTGGGTGAAAAATATTTGCTGGTATTTCGGAAACTCGTTAATTCTTAGAAGCTTGGCATCCCCTCTCGATGAAAGTGCTTTTCCACCGTCTGTGCCTAGGGCTACTTGAAGAGGAAACAAACCATAGAGACAAAAGTGAGAACTCCTTTATTTTGTCAAGTTTCAAAGAGCTACTACGAACCATGTTGGATTTAGAGTTCCAAATTCATCTATCTATATAGGAGAGAACAGAGGGAAACCTAAATATAAAAACTGCTACTGTAGACGAACGCTTCAACGTAGAAGAACAAAATTTGGTGAGCCAAGTGGGATTTGTGTACTGATCATTACCACCAAGTATCATCAAGATTGGGTGAAAAAATATTTGCTGGTATTTTGGAAACTCGTTAATTCTTAGAAGCTTGGCAACCCCTCTCAATGAAATTGCTTTTCCACAGTCTGTGCCTAGGGCTACTTGAAGAGGAAACAAACCATTGAGACAAAACTGAGATCTCCTTTATTTTGTCAAGTTTCCAAGAGCTACTACGAACCATGTTGGTTTTCGAGTTCCAAATTCATCTATCTATATAGGAGAGAACAGAGGGAAACCTAAATATAAAAACTGCTACTGTAGACGAAAGCTTCAACCTAGAAGAACAAAATTTGGTGAGCCAAGTGGGATTTATGTACTGATCATTACCACCAAGTATCATCAAGAATGGGTGAAAAAGTGTTTGCTCATATTTCGGAAACTCGTTAATTCTTAGAAGCTTGGCATCCCCTCTCGATGAAAGTGCTTTTCCACAGTCTGTGCCTAGGGCTACTTGAAGAGGAAACAAACAATAGAGACAAAAGTGAGAACTCCTTTACTTTGTCACGTTTCAAAGAGCTACTACGAACATGTTGGATTTAGAGTTCCAAATTCATCTATCTATATAGGAGATAAAAGAGGGAAACCTAAATATATAAACTGATACTGTAGCCGAATGCTTCAACCTAGAAGAACAAGATTTGGTGAGCAAAGTGGGATTTGTGTACTGATCATTACCACCAAGTATCATCAAGATTGGGTGAAAAAATATTTGCTGGTATTTCGGAAACTCATTAATTCTTAGAAGCTTGGCAACCCCTATCAATGAAATTGCTTTTCCACAGTCTGTGCCTAGGACTACTTGAAGAGGAAACAAACCATAGAGACAAAACTGAGAACTCATTATTTTGTCAAGTTTCAAAGAGCTACTACGAACCATGTTGGATTTAGAATTCCAAATTCATCTATCTATATAGGAGAGAGCAGAGGGAAACCAAATATAAAAACTGCTACATTAGACGAACGCTTTAACCTAGAAGAACAAAATTTGGTTAGCCAAGTGGGATTTGTGTACTGATCATTACCACCAAGTATCATCAAGATTGGGTGAAAAAATATTTGCTGGTATATCGGAAACTCGTTAATTCTTAGAAGCTTGGCAACCCCTCTCGATGAAAGTGCTTTTCCACAGTCTGTGCCTTGGGCTACTTGAAAATGAAACGACAAAACTAAGAACTCCTTTATATTGTCAAGTTTCCAAGAGCTACTATGCACCATGTTGGATTTAGAGTTCCAAATTCATCTATCTATATAGGAGAGAGCAGAGGGAAACCTAAATATAAAAACTGCTACTGTAGACGAACGCTTCAACCTAGAAGAACAAAATTGGTGAGCCAAGTGGCATTTGTGTACTGATCATTACCACCAAGTATCATCAAGATTGGGTGAAAAAATACTTGCTGGTATTTCGGAAACTCGTTAATTCTTAGAAGATTGGCAACCCCTCTCGATGAAATTGCTTTTCCACAGTCTGTGCCTAGGGCTACTTGAAAAGGAAACAAACATAGAGACAAAACTGAGAACTCCTCTATTTTCTCAAGTTTCCAAGAGCTACTACGAACCATGTTGGATTTAGAGTTCCAAATTCATCTATCTATATAGGAGAGAGCAGAGGGAAACCAAATATAAAAACTGCTACAGTAGACGAACGCTTTAACCTAGAAGAACAAAATTTGGTTAGCCAAATGGGATTTGTGTACTGATCATTACCACCAAGTATCATCAAGATTGGGTGAAAAAATATTTGCTGGTATATCGGAAACTCGTTAATTCTTAGAAGCTTGGCAACCCCTCTCGATGAAAGTGCTTTTCCACAGTCTGTGCCTTGGGCTACTTGAAAATGAAACGACAAAACTAAGAACTCCTTTATATTGTCAAGTTTCCAAGAGCTACTACGCACCATGTTGGATTTAGAGTTCCAAATTCATCTATCTATATAGGAGAGAGCAGAGGGAAACCTAAATATAAAACTGCTACTGTAGACGAACGCTTCAACCTAGAAGAACAAAATTTGGTGAGCCAAGTGGCATTTGTGTACTGATCATTACCACCAAGTATCATCAAGATTGGGTGAAAAAATATTTGCTGGTATTTCGGAAACTCGTTAATTCTTAGAAGATTGGCAACCCCTCTCGATGAAACTGCTTTTCCACAGTCTGTGCCTAGGGCTACTTGAAAAGGAAACAAACATAGAGACAAAACTGAGAACTCCTCTATTTTCTCAAGTTTCCAAGAGCTACTACGATCCATGTTGGATTTAGAGTTCCAAATTCATCTATCTATATAGGAGAGAGCAGAGGGAAACCTAAAAATAAAAACTGCTACTGTAGACGAACGCTTCAACCTAGAAGAACAAAATTTGGTGAGCCAAGTGGGATTTGTGTCCTGATCATTACCACCAAGTATCATCAAGATTGGTTGAAAAAATATTTGCTGGTATTTCGGAAACTCGTTAATTCTTAGAAGCTTGGCATCCCCTCTCGATGAAAGTGCTTTTCCACAGTCTGTGCCTAGGGCTACTTGAAGAGGAAACAAACCATAGAGACAAAAGTGAGAACTCCGTTACTTTGTCAACTTTCAAAGAGCTACTACGAACCATGTTGGATTTAGAGTTCCAAATTCATCTATCTATATAGGAGAGAGCAGAGGGAAACCTAAATATATAAACTGCTACTGTAGACGAACGCTTCAACCTAGAAGAACAAAATTTGGTTTGCCAAATTGGATTTGTGTACTGATCATTACCACCAAGTATCATCAAGATTGGGTCAAAAAATATTTGCTGGTATTTCGGAAACTTGGTAATTCTTAGAAGCTTGGCAACCCCTCTAGATGAAAGTGCTTTTCCACAGTCTGTGTCTAGGGCTACTTCAAAAGCAAAGAAATCATAGAGACAAAACTGAGAACTCCTTTATTTTGTCAAGTTTCCAAGAGCTACTACGAACCATGTTGGATTTAGAGTTCCAAATTAATCTATCTATATAGGAGAGAACAGAGGGAAACCTAAATATAAAAACTGATACTGTAGACGAACGCTTCAACCTAGAAGAACAAAATTTTGTGAGCCAAGTGGGATTTATGTACTGATCATTACCACCAAGTATCATCAAGATTGGGTGAAAAAGTGTTTGTTCGTATTTCGGAAACTCATTAATTCTTAGAAGCTTGGCAACCCCTCTTAATGAAAGTGCTTTTCCTCAGTCTGTGTCTAGGGCTACTTGAAGAGGAAACAAACAATAGAGACAAAACTGAGAACTCCTTTATTTTGTCACGTTTCAAAGAGCTACTACGAACCATGTTGGATTTAGAGTTCCAAATTCATCTATCTATATAGGAGATAAAAGAGGGAAACCTAAATATAAATACTGATACTGTAGAAGAATGCTTCAACCTAGAAGAACAAAATTTTGGTGAGCCAAGTGGGATTTGTGTCCTGATCATTACCACCAAGTATCATCAAGATTGGGTGAAAAAATATTTGCTGGTATTTCGGAAACTCGTTAATTCTTAGAAGCTTGGCAACCCCTATCAATGAAATTGCTTTTCCACAGTCTGTGCCTAGGACTACTTGAAGAGGAAACAAACCATAGAGACAAAACTGAGAACTCATTATTTTGTCAAGTTTCAAAGAGCTACTACGAACCATGTTGGATTTAGAGTTCCAAATTCATCTATCTATATAGGAGAGAGCAGAGGGAAACCAAATATAAAAACTGCTACTGTAGACGAAACGCTTTAACCTAGAAGAACAAAATTTGGTTAGCCAAGTGGGATTTGTGTACTGATCATTACCAACAAGTATCATCAAGATTGGGTTAAAAAATATTTGCTGGTATATCGGAAACTCGTTAATTCTTTGAAGCTTGGCAACCCCTCTCGATGAAAGTGCTTTTCCACAGTCTGTGCCTTGGGCTCTTTGAAAATGAAACGACAAAACTAAGAACTCCTTTATATTGTCAAGTTTCCAAGAGCTACTACGAACCATGTTGGATTTAGAGTTCCAAATTCATCTATCTATATAGGAGAGAGCAGAGGGAAACCTAAATATAAAAATTGCTACTGTAGACGAACGCTTCAACCTAGAAGAACAAAATTTGGTGAGCCAAGTGGGATTTGTGTACTGATCATTACCACCAAGTATCATCAAGATTGGGTGAAAAAATATTTGCTGGTATTTCGCAAACTCATAATAAGTTGTAAGCTTGGCAACACCTTTCAATAAAAGTGCTTTTCCACAGTTTCTGCTTAGGGCTACTGGAATAGGAACAAACCGTAGAGACAAAACTGAGAACTCCTTTATTTTGTCAAGTTTCAAAGAGCTACTACGAACCATGTTGGATTTAGACTTCCAAATTAATCTATCTATATAGGAGAGAACAGAGGGAAACCTAAATATAAAAACTGATACTGTAGACGAACGCTTCAACCTAGAAGAACAAAATTTGGTGAGCCAAGTGGGATTTATGTACTGATCATTACCACCAAGTATCAGCAAGATTGGGTGAAAAAGTGTTTGCTCGTATTTCGGAAACTCATTAATTCTTAGAAGCTTGGCAACCCCTCTTAATGAAAGTGCTTTTCCTCAGTCTGTGTCTAGGGCTATTTGAAGAGGAAACAATCAATAGAGACAAAACTGAGAACTCCTTTATTTTGTCACGTTTCAAAGAGCTACTACGAACCATGTTGGATTTAGAGTTCCAAATTCATCTATCTATATAGGAGATAAAAGAGGGAAAAATAAATATAAAAACTGATACTGTAGACGAATGCTTCAACCTAGAAGAACAAAATTTGGTGAGCCAAGTGGGATTTGTGTCCTGATCATTACCACCAAGTATCATCAAGATTGGGTGAAAAAATATTTGCTGGTGTTTCGGAAACTCGTTAATTCTTAGAAGCTTGGCAACCCCTATCAATGAAATTGCTTTTTCACAGTCTGTGCCTAGGACTACTTGAAGAGGAAACAAACCATAGAGACAAAACTGAGAACTCATTATTTTGTCAAGTTTCAAAGAGCTACTACGAACCATGTTGGATTTAGAGTTCCAAATTCATCTATCTATATAGGAGAGAGCAGAGGGAAACCAAATATAAAAACTGCTACTGTAGACGAACGCTTTAACCTAGAAGAACAAAATTAGGTGAGCCAAGTGGGATTTGTGTACTGATCATTACCACCAAGTATCATCAAGATTGGGTGAAAAAAAATTTGCTGGTATTTCGTAAACTCGTTAATTCTTAGAAGCTTGGCAACCCCTCTCAATGAAATTGCTTTTCCACAGTCTGTGAATAGGGCTACTTGAAGAGGAAACAAACCATTGACACAAAACTGAGATCTCCTTTATTTTGTCAAGTTTCAAAGAGCTACTACGAACCACGTTGGTTTTCTAGTTCCAAATTCATCTATCTATATAGGAGAGAGCAGAGGGATACCTAAATATAAAAACTGCTACTGTAGACGAACGCTTTAACCTAGAAGAACAAAATTAGGTGAGCCAAGTGGGATTTGTGTACTGATCATTACCACCAAGTATCATCAAGAATGGGTGAAAAAATATTTGCTGGTATATCGGAAACTCGTTAATTCTTAGAAGCTTGGCATCACCTCTCGATGAAAGTGCTTTTCCACAGTCTGTGCCTAGGGCTACTTTAAGAGGAAACAAACCATAGAGACAAAAGTGAGAACTTATTTATTTTGTCAAGTTTCAAAGAGCTACTACGAACCATGTTGAATTTAGAGTTCCAAATTCATCTATCCTATAGGAGAGAGCAGAGGGAAACCTAAATATATAAACTGCTACTGTAGACGAACGCTTCAACCTATTAGAACAAAATTTGGTTTGCAAAATTGGATTTGTGTACTGATCATTACCACCAAGTATCATCAAGATTGGGTGAAAAAATATTTGCTGGTATTTCGGAAACTCGTTAATTCTTAGAAGCTTGGCAACCCCTCTCGATGAAAGTGCTTTTCTACAGTCTGTGCCTAGGGCTACTTGAAAAGCAAAGAAACCATAGAGACAAAACTGAGAACTCCTTTATTTTGTCAAGTTTCCAAGAGCTACTACGAACCATGTTGGATTTAGAGTTCCAAATTCATCTGTCTATATAGGAGAGAGCAGAGGGAAACCTAAATATAAAAACTGCTACTGTAGATGAACGCTTCAACCTAGAAGAACAAAATTTGGTGAGCCAAGTGGGATTTGTGTACTGATCATTACCACCAAGTATCATCAAGATTGGGTGAAAAAATATTTGCTGGTATTTCGGAAACTCGTTAATTCTTAGAAGCTTGGCAACCCCTCTCAATGAAATTGCTTTTCCACAGTCTGTGCCTAGGGCTACTTGAAGAGGAAACAAACCATTGAGACAAAACTGAGATCTCCTTTATTTTGTCAAGTTTTTAAGAGCTACTACGAACCATGTTGGTTTTCGAGTTCCAAATTCATCTATCTATATAATAGAGAGCAGAGGGAAACCTAAATATAAAAACTGCTACTGTAGACGAACGCTTTAACCTAGAAGAACAAAATTAGGTGAGCCAAGTGGGATTTGTGTGCTGATCATTACCACCAAGTATCATCAAGAATAGGTGAAAAAATATTTGCTGGTATATCGGAAACTCGTTAATTCTTAGAAGCTTGGCATCCCCTCTCGATGAAAGTGCTTTTCCACAGTCTGTGCCTAGGGCTACTTGAAGAGGAAACAAACCATAGAGACAAAAGTTAGAACTCCTTTATTTTGTCAAGTTTCAAAGAGCTACTACGAACCATGTTGGATTTAGAGTTCCAAATTCATCTATCTATATAGGAGAGAGCAGAGGGAAACCTAAATATATAAACTGCTACTGTAGACGAACGCTTCAACCTAGAAGAACAAAATTTGGTTTGCCAAATTGGATTTGTGTACTGATCATTACCACCAAGTATCATCAAGATATGGTGAAAAAATAATTGCTGGTATTTCGGAAACTTGTTAATTCTTAGAAGCTTGGCAACCCCTCTCGATGAAAGTGCTTTTCCACAGTCTGTGTCTAGGGCTACTTGAAAAGCAAAGAAACCATAGAGACAAAACTGAGAACTCCTTTATTTTGTCAAGTTTCCAAGAGCTACTACGAACCATGTTGGATTTAGAGTTCCAAATTCATCTATCTATATAGTAGAGAACAGAGGGAAACCTAAATATAAAAACTGCTACTGTAGACGAACGCTTCAACCTAGAAGAACAAAATTTGGTAAGCCAAGTGGGATTTGTGTACTGATCATTACCACCAAGTATCATAAAGATTGGGTGAAACAATATTTGCTGGTATTTCGGAAACTCGTTAATTTTTAGAAGGTTGGCAACCCCTCTCAATGAAAGTGCTTTTCCACAGTCTGTGCCAAGGGCTCCTTGAAGAGGAAACAAACCATAGAGACAAAACTGAGAACTCCTTTATTTTGTGAAGAATCAAAGAGCTACTGCAAACCATGTTGGATTTAGAGTACCAAATTCATCTATCTATATAGGAGAGAACAGAGGGAAACCTAAATATAAACACTGATACTGTAGACGAACGCTTCAACCTAGAAGAACAAAATTTCGTGAGCCAAGTGGGATTTGTGTACTGATCATTACCACCAAGTATCATCAAGATTGGGTGAAAAAATATTTGCTGGTATTTGGGAAACTCGTTAATTCTTAGAAGCTTGGCAACCACTCTCAATGAAATTGCTTTTAAACAGTCTGTGCCTAGTGCTACTTGAAGAGGAAACAAACCATAGAGACAAAACTGAGATCTCCTTTATTTTGTCAAGTTTCAAAGAGCTACTACGAACCATGTTGGTTTTCGAGTTCCAAATTCATCTATCTATATAGGAGAGAGCAGAGGGAAACCTAAATATAAAAACTGCTACTGTAGACGAAGGATTCAACCTAGAAGAACAAAATTTGGTGATCAAAGTGGGATTTATGTACTGATCATTACCACCAAGTATCATCAAGATTGGGTGAAAAAGTGTTTGCTCGTATTTCGGAAACTCATTAATTCTTAGAAGCTTGGAAACCCCTCTCAATGAAAGTGCTTTTCCACAGTCTGTGTCTAGGGCTACTTGAAGAGGAAACAAACCATAGAGACAAAACTGAGAACTCCTTTATTCTGTCAAGTTTCAAAGAGCTACTGCGAACCATGTTGGATTTAGAGTTCCAAATTCATCTATCTATATAGGAGATAAAAGAAGGAAACCAAAATATAAAAACTGATACTGTATACGAACGCTTCAACCTAGAAGAACAAAATTTGGTGAGCCAAGTGGGATTTGTGTACTGATCATTACCACCAAGTATCATCAAGATTGGGTGAAAAAATATTTGCTGGTGTTTCGGAAACTCGTAATAAGTTGTAAGCTTGGCAACCCCTTTCAATTAAAGTGCTTGTCCACAGTTTTTGCTTAGGGCTACTGGAAGAAGAAACAAGCCATAGAGACAAAACGGAGAACTCCTTTATTTTGTCAAGTTTCAAATAGCTACTACGAACCATGTTGGATTTAGAGTTCCAAATACATCTATCTATATAGGAGATAAAAGAGGGAAACCTAAATATAAAAACTGATACTGTAGAAGAACACATCACCTAGAAGAACAATATTTGGTGAGCCAAGTGGGATTTGTGTACTGATCATTACCACCAAGTATCATCAAGATTGGGTGAAAAAATTTTGCTGGTATTTCGGAAACTCGTTAATTCTTAGAAGCTTGTCAACCCCTCTCAATGAAATTGCTTTTCCACAGTCTGTGCCTAGGGCTACTTGAAGAGGAAACATACATAGAGACAAAACTGAGAACTCCTTTATTTTGTCAAGTTTCCAAGAGCTACTACGAACCATGTTGGATTTAGAGTTCCAAATTCCTCTATCTATATAGGAGAGAGCAGAGGGAAACCTAAATATAAAAACTGCTACTGTAGACGAACGCTTCAACCTAGAAGAACAAAATTTGGTGAGCCAAGTAGGATTTGTGTACTGATCATTACCACCAAGTATCATCAAGATTGGGTGAAAAAATATTTGCTGGTATTTCGGAAACTCGTTAATTCTTAGAAGCTTGGCAACCCCTCTCAATGAAATTGCTTTTCCACAGTCTGTGCCTAGGGCTAATTGAAGAGGAAACAAACCATAGAGACAAAACTGAGATCTCCTTTATTTTGTCAAGTTTCAAAGAGCTACTACGAACCATGTTGGATTTAGAGTTCCAAATTCATCTATCTATATAGGAGAGAGCAGAGGGAAACCTAAATATATAAACTGCTACTGTAGACGAACGCTTCAACTTAGAAGAACAAAATTTGGTGAGCCAAGTGGGATTTGTGTACTGATCATTACCACCAAGTATCATCAAGATTGGTTGAAAAAATATTTGCTGGTATTTCAGAAACTCGTAATATGTTGTAAGCTTGGTAACCCCTCTCTATAAAAGTGCTTTTCCACAGTTTTTGCTTAGGACTACTGGAAGAGGAAACAAACCATAGAGACAAAACTGAGAACTTCTTTATTTTGTCAAGTTTCAAAGAGCTACTACGAACCATGTTGGATTTAAAGTTCCAAATTAATCTATTTATACAGGCTAGTACAGAGGGAAATCTAAATATAAAAACTGATACTGTAGACGAACGCTTCAACCTAGAAGAACAAAATTTGGTGATCAAAGTGGGATTTATGTACTGATCATTACCACCAAGTATCATCAAGATTGGGTGAAAAAGTGTTTGCTCGTATTTCGGAAACTCATTAATTCTTAGAAGCTTGGAAACCCCTCTCAATGAAAGTGCTTTTCCACAGTCTGTGTCTAGGGCTACTTGAAGAGGAAACAAACCATAGAGACAAAACTGAGAACTCCTTTATTTTGTCAAGTTTCAAAGAGCTACTGCGAACCATGTTGGATTTAGAGTTCCAAATTCATCTATCTATATAGGAGATAAAAGAAGGAAACCAAAATATAAAAACTGATACTGTAGACGAACGCTTCAACCTAGAAGAACAAAATTTGGTGAGCCAAGTGGGATTTGTGTACTGATCATTACCACCAAGTATCATCAAGATTGGGTGAAAAAATATTTGCTGGTATTTCGGAAACTCGTTAATTCTTAGAAGCTTGGCAACAACTCTCAATGAAATTGCTTTTCCACAGTCTGTGCCTAGGGCTACTTGAAGAGGAAACAAACCATAGAGACAAAACTGAGAACTCCTTTATATTGTCAAGTTTCCAAGAGCTACTACAAACCATGTTGGATTTAGAGTTCCAAATTCATCTATCTATATAGGAGAGAACAGAGGGAAACCTAAATATAAAAACTGCTACTGTAGACGAAAGCTTCAACCTAGAAGAACAAAAATGGTGAGCCAAGTGGGATTTGTGTACTGATCATTACCACCAAGTATCATTAAGATTGGGTGAAAAAATATTTGCTGGTATTTCGGAAACTTGTAATAAGTTGTAAGCTTGGCAACCCCTTTCAAAGAAGTGCTTTTCCACAGTTTTTGCTTAGGGCTACTGGAAGAGGAAACAAACCATAGAGACAAAACTGAGAACTCCTTTATTTTGTCAAGTTTCAACGAGCTACTATGAACCATGTTGGATTTAGAGTTCCAAATTAATCTATCTATATAGGAGAGAACAGAAGGAAACCTAAATATAAAAACTGCTACAGTACATGAACGTTTCAACCTAGAAGAAGAAAATTTCGTGAGCCAAGTGGGATTTGTGTACTGATCATTACCACCAAGTATCATCAAGATTGGGTGAAAGAATATTTGCTGGTAATTCGGAAACTCGTTAATTCTTAGAAGCTTGGCAGCCCCTCTCGATGAAAGTGCTTTTCCACAGTCTGTGCCTAGGGCTACTTGAAAAGGGAACGAACCATAGAGACAAAACTGAGAACTTTTTTATTTTGTGAAGTATCAAAGAGCTACTACAAACCATGTTGGATTTAGAGTTCCAAATTCATCTATCTATATAGGAGAGAACAGAGGGAAACCTAAATATATAAACTGCTACTGTAGACGAACGCTTCAACCTAGAAGAACAAAATTTGGTTAGCCAAGTGGGATTTGTGTACTGATCATTACCACCACGTATCATCAAGATTTTGTGAAAAAATATTTGCTGGTATTTCGGAAACTTGTAATTTCTTGCAAGCTTGGCAACCCCTTTCAATAAAACTGCTTTTCCACAGTTTTTGCTTAGGGCTACTGGAAAAGGAAACAAACCATAGAGACAAAACTGAGAACACCTTAATTTTGTCAAGTTTCAAAGAGCTACTACGAACCATGTTGGATTTAGAGTTCCAAATTCATCTATCTATATATGAGAGAGCAGAGGGAAACCTAAATATAAAAACTGATACTGTAGAAGAACGCTTCTACCTAGAAGAACAAAATTTAGTGAGCCAAGTGGGATTTGTGTACTGATCATTACCACCATGTATTATCAAGATTTGGTGAAAAAATACTTGCTGCTATTTCATAAATTCGTTAATTCTTAGAAACTTGGGAACCCCTCTCTATGAAAGTGCTTTTTCACCGTCTCTGCCTAGGGCTACTTGAAGAGGAAACAAACCACAGAGACAAAACTGAGAACTCCTTTATTTTGTCAAGTTTCAAAGAGCTACTACAAACCATGTTAGATTTAGAGTTCCAAATTCATCTATCTATATAAGAGAGAACAGAGGGAAAACTAAATATAAAAACTGCTACTGTAGACGAACGCTTCAACCTAGAAGAACAAAATTTGGTGATCCAAGTGGGATTTTTGTACTGATCATTACCACCAAGTATCATCAAGATTGGGTGAAAAAATATTTGCTGGTATTTCGAAAACTCGTTAATTCTTAGAAGCTTGGCAACCCCTCTCGATGAAAGTGCTTTTCCACAGTCTGTGTCTAGGGCTACTTGAAGAGGAAACAAACCATAGAGACAAAACTGAGAACTCCTTTATTTTGTCAAGTTTCAAAGAGCTTCCACGAACCATGTTGAATTTAGAGTTCCAAATTCATCTATCTATATAGGAGAGAACAGAGGGAAACCGAAATATAAAAACTGCTACTGTAGACGAACGCTTAGACCTAGAAGAACAAAATTTGGTGAGCCAACTGGGATTTGTGTACTGATTGTTACCACCAAGTATCATCAAGATTGGGTGAAAAAATATTTGCTGGTATTTCGGAAACTCGTTAATTCTTAGAAGCTTGGCAAACCCCCCTCGATGAAAGTGCTTTTCTACATTCTGTGCCTAGGGCTACTTGAAGAGGAAACAAACCATAGAGACAAAACTGAGAACTCCTTTATTTTGTCAAGTTTAAAAGAGCTTCCACGAACCATGTTGAATTTGGAGTTCCAAATTCATCTATCTATATAGGAGAGAACAGAGTGAAACCTAAATATAAACTGCTACAGTAGACGCACGCTTCAACCTAGAAGAACAAAATTTGGTGAGCCAATTGGGATTTGTGTACTGATCATTACCAACAAGTATCATCAAGATTGGGTGAAAAAATATATGCTGGTATTTCGGAAACTCGTTAATTCTTAGAAGCATGGCAACCCCTCTCGATGAAAGTGCTTTTCCACAGTCTGTGACTAGGGCTACTTGAAGAGGAAACAAACCATAGAGACAAAACTGAGAACTCCTTTATTTTGTCAAGTTTCAAAGTGCTACTACGAATCATGTTGGATTTAGAGTTCCAAATTCATCTCTATAGAAGAGAAAAGAGTGAAACCAAAATATAAAAACTGCTACTGTACACGAACGCTTCAACCTAGAAGAAAACAATTTGGGGAGCCATGTGGGATTTGTGTACTGATCATTACCACCAAGTATCATCAAGATTGGGTGAAAAAATATTTGCTGGTATTTCGGAAACTCGTTAATTCTTAGAAGCTTGGCAACCCCTCTCGATGAAAGTGCTTTTCCACAGTCTGTGCCTAGGGCTACTTGAAAAGGGAACGAACCATAGAGACAAAACTGAGAACTTTTTTATTTTTTGAAGTATCAAAGAGCTACTACAAACCATGTTGGATTTAGAGTTCCAAATTCATCTATCTATATAGGAGAGAACAGAGGGAAACCTAAATATATAAACTGCTACTGTAGACGAACGCTTCAACCTAGAAGAACAAATTTTGGTTAGCCAAGTGGGATTTGTGTACTGATCATTACCACCACGTATCATCAAGATTTTGTGAAAAAATATTTGCTGGTATTTCGGAAACTTGTAATTTCTTGTAAGCTTGGCAACCCCTTTCAATAAAACTGCTTTTCCACAGTTTTTGCTTAGGGCTACTGGAAAAGGAAACAAACCATAGAGACAAAACTGAGAACACCTTAATTTTGTCAAGTTTCAAAGAGCTACTACGAACCATGTTGGATTTAGAGTTCCAAATTCATCTATCTATATAGGAGAGAACAGAGTGAAACCTAAATATAAACTGCTACTGTAGACGCACGCTTCCACCTAGAAGAACAAAATTTGGTGAGCTAAGTGGGATTTGTGTACTGATCATTACCACCAAGTATCATCAAGATTGGGTGAAAAAATATTTGCTGGTATTTCGGAAACTCGTTAATTCTTAGAAGCATGGCAACCCCTCTCGATGAAAGTGCTTTTCCACAGTCTGTGACTAGGGCTACTTGAAGAGGAAACAAACCATAGAGACAAAACTGAGAACTCCTTTATTTTGTCAAGTTTCAAAGTGCTACTACGAATCATGTTGGATTTAGAGTTCCAAATTCATCTCTATAGAAGAGAACAGAGTGAAACCTAAATATAAAAACTGCTACTGTACAGGAACGGTTCAACCTAGAAGAACACAATTTGGTGAGTCAAGTTGGATTTGTTTACTGATCATTACCACCAAGTATCATCAAGATTGGGTGAAAAAATATTTGCTGGTATTTCGGAAACTCCTTAATTCTTAGAATCTTGGCAACCACTCTCAATGAAAGTGCTTTTCCACAGTATGTGCCTAGGGCTATTTGAAGAGGAAACAAACCATAGAGACAAAACTGAGAACTCCTTTATTTTGTCAAGTTTCAAAGAGCTACTACAAACCATGTTGGATTTAGAGTTCCAAATTCATCTATCTATATAGGAGAGAACAGAGGGAAACCGAAATATAAAAACTGCTACTGTAGACGAACGCTTCAACCTAGAAGAAAAAAATTTGGTGAGCCAAGTGGGATTTGTGTACTGACTGTTACCACCAAGTATCATCAAGATTGGGTGAAAAAATATTTGCTGGTTTTCGGAAACTCGTTAATTCTTAGAAGCTTGGCAAACCCCCCTCGATGAAAGTGCTTTTCTACACTCTGTGCCTAGGGCTACTTGAAGAGGAAACAAACCATAGAGACAAAACTGAGAACTCCTTTATTTTGTCAAGTTTCAAAGAGCTACTACGAACCATGGTGGATTTAGAGTTCCAAATTCATCTATGTATATAGGAGAGAACAGAGTGAAACCTAAATATAAACTGCTACTGTAGACGCACGCTTCAACCTAGAAGAACAAAATTTGGTGAGCAAAGTGGGATTTGTGTACTGAT
Source organism: Callospermophilus lateralis (assembly GCF_048772815.1). NCBI lineage: Eukaryota > Metazoa > Chordata > Mammalia > Rodentia > Sciuridae > Callospermophilus > Callospermophilus lateralis. The sequence continues at coordinate 241,765 of NW_027512635.1, forward strand.
CATTACCACCAAGTATCATCAAGATTGGGTGAAAAAATATTTGCTGGTATTTCGGAAACTCGTTAATTCTTAGAAGCATGGCATCCCCTCTCGATGAAAGTGCTTTTCCACAGTCTGTGACTAGGGCTACTTGAAGAGGAAACAAACCATAGAGACAAAACTGAGAACTCCTTTATTTTGTCAAGTTTCAAAGTGCTACTACGAACCATGTTGGATTTAGAGTTCCAAATTCATCTCTATAGAAGAGAACAGAGTGAAACCTAAATATAAAAACTGCTACTGTATACGAACGCTTCAACCTAGAAGAAAACAATTTGGGGAGCCAAGTGGGATTTGTGTACTGATCATTACCACCAAGTATCATCAAGATTGGGTGAAAAAATATTTGCTGGTATTTCGGAAACTCGTTAATCCTTAGAAGCTTGGCAACCCCTCTAGATGAAAGTGCTTTTCCACAGTCTGTGCCTAGGGCTACTGGAAGAGGAAACAAACCATAGAGACAAAACTGAGAACTCCTTTATTTTGTCAAGTTTCAAAGAGCTACTTCAAACCATGTTGGATTTAGAGTTCCAAATTCATCTATCTATATAGGGAGACAGAGGGAAACCTAAATATAAAAACTGCTACTGTAGACGAACGCATCAACCTAGAAGAGCAAAATTTGGTGAGCCAAGTGGGATTTGTGTACTGATCATTACCACCTAGTATCATCAAGATTGGGTGAAAAAATATTTGCTGGATTTTCGGAAACTCGTTAATTCTTAGAAGCTTGGCAACGCCTCTCAACGACAATGCTTTTCCACAGTCTGTGCCTAGGGCTACTTGAAGAGGAAACAAACCATAGAGACAAAACTGAGAACTCCTTTATTTTGTCAAGTTTCAAAGGGCTACTACGAATCATGTTAAATAGAGTTCCAAATTCATCTCTATAGAAGAGAACAGAGTGAAACCTAAATATAAAAACTGCTACTGTACACGAACGCTTCAACCTAGAAGAACACAATTTGGTGAGCCAAGTGGGATTTGTGTACTGATCATTACCACCAAGTATCATCAAGATTGGTGAAAAAATATTTGCTGGTATTTCGGAAACTCGTTAATTCTTAGAATCTTGGCAACCACTCTCAATGAAAGTGCTTTTCCCAGTATGTGCCTAGGGCTACTTAAGAGGAAACAAACCATGGAGACAAAACTGAGAACTCCTTTATTTTGTCAAGTTTCAAAGAGCTACTTCAAACCATGTTGGATTTAGAGTTCCAAATTCATCTATCTATATAGGGAGACAGAGGGAAACCTAAATATAAAAACTGCTACTGTAGACGAACGCATCAACCTAGAAGAGCAAAATTTGGTGAGCCAAGTGGGATTTGTGTACAGATCATTACCACCTAGTATCATCAAGATTGGGTGAAAAAATATTTGCTGGTATTTCAGAAACTCGTTAATTCTTAGAAGCTTGGCAACCCCTCTCAATGAAAGTGCTTTTCTACACTCTGTGCCTAGGGCTACTTGAAGAGGAAACAAACCATAGAGACAAAACTGAGAACTCCTTTATTTTGTAAAGTTTCAAAGAGCTTCTATGAACCATGTTGAATTTAGAGTTCCAAATTCATCTATCTATATAGGAGAGAACAGAGGGAAACCTAAATATAAAAACTGCTACTGTAGAGGAACGCTTCAACCTAGGAGAACAAAATTTGGTGAGCCACGTGGGATTTGTGTACTGATTATTACCACCAAGTATCATCAAGATTGGTTGAAAAAATATTTGCTGGTATTTCGGAAACTCGTTAATTCTTAGAAGCTTGGCAACCCCTCTCAATGAAAGTGCTTTTCTACACTCTGTGCCTAGGGCTACTTGAAGAGGAAACAAACCATAGAGACAAAACTGAGAACTCCTTTATTTTGTCAAGTTTCAAAGAGCTACTACGAACCATGTTGGATTTAGAGTTCCTAATTCATCTATATATATATGAGAGAACAGATTGAAATCTAAATATAAACTGCTACTGTAGACGCACGCTTCAACCTAGAAGAACAAAATTTGGTGAGCCAAGTGGGATTTGTGTACTGATCATTACCACCAAGTATCATCAAGATTGGGTGAAAAAATATTTGCTGGTATTTCGGAAACTCGTTAATTCTTAGAAGCTTGGCATCCCCTCTCGATGAAAGTGCTTTTCCACAGTCTGTGCCTAGGGCTACTTGAAGAGGAAACAAACCATAGAGACAAAACTGAGAACTCCTTTATTTTGTCAGGTTTCAAAGAGCTACTTCAAACCATGTTGGATTTAGAGTTCCAAATTCATCTATCTATATAGGGAGACAGAGGGAAACCTAAATATAAAAACTGCTACTCTAGACGAAAGCATCAACCTAGAAGAGCAAAATTTGGTGAGCCAAGTGGGATTTGTGTACTGATCATTACCACCTAGTATCATCAAGATTGGGTGAAAAAATATTTGCTGGATTTTCGGAAACTCGTTAATTCTTAGAAGCTTGGCAACGCCTGTCAATGACAGTGCTTTTCCACAGTCTGTGCCTAGGGCTACTTGAAGAGGAAACAAACCATAGAGACAAAACTGAGAACTCCTTTATTTTGTCAAGTTTCAAAGGGCTACTACGAATCATGTTGGATTTAGAGTTCCAAATTCATCTCTATAGAAGAGAACAGAGTGAAACCTAAATATAAAAACTGCTACTGTACACGAACGCTTCAACCTAGAAGAACACAATTTGGTGAGCCAAGTGGGATTTGTGTACTGATCATTACCACCAAGTATCATCAAGATTGGTGAAAAAATATTTGCTGGTATTTCGGAAACTCGTTAATTCTTAGAATCTTGGCAACCACTCTCAATGAAAGTGCTTTTCCACAGTATGTGCCTAGGGCTACTTAAGAGGAAACAAACCATGGAGACAAAACTGAGAACTCCTTTATTTTGTCAAGTTTCAAAGAGCTACTTCAAACCATGTTGGATTTAGAGTTCCAAATTCATCTATCTATATACGGAGACAGAGGGAAACCTAAATATAAAAACTGCTACTGTAGACGAACGCATCAACCTAGAAGAGCAAAATTTGGTGAGTCAAGTGGGAATTGTGTACTGATCATTACCACCAAGTATCATCAAGATTGGGTGAAAAAATATTTGCTGGTATTTCGGAACCTCGTTAATTCGTAGAAGCTTGGCAACCCCTCTCGATGAAAGTGCTTTTCCACAGTCTGTGCCTAGGGCTACTTGAAGAGGAAACAAACCATAGAGACAAAACTGAGAATTCCTTTATTTTGTCAAGTTTCAAAGAGCTACTACGAACCATGTTGGATTTAGAGTTCCAAATTCATCTATCTATATAGGAGAGCAGAGTGAAACCCAAGTATAAACTGCTACAGTAGACGCACGCTTCAACCTAGAAGAACAAAATTTGGTGAGCCAAGTGGGATTTGTGTACTGATCATTACCACCAAGTATCATCAAGATTGGGGGAAAAAATATTTGCTGGTATTTCGGAAACTCGTTAATTCTTAGAAGCATGGCAACCCCTCTCGATGAAAGTGCTTTTCCACAGTCTGTCCCTAGGGCTACTTGAAGAGGAAACAAACCATAGAGACAAAACTGAGAACTCCTTTATTTTGTCAAGTTTCAAAGTGCTACTACGAATCATGTTAGATTTAGAGTTCCAAATTCATCTATATAGAGGAGAACAGAGTGAAACCTAAATATAAAAACTGCTACTGTACAGGAACGGTTCAACCTAGAAGAACACAATTTGGTGAACCAAGTGGGATTTTTGTACTGATCATTACCACCAAGTATCATCAAGATTGGGTGAAAAAATATTTGCTGGTATTTCAGAAACTCGTTAATTCTTAGAAGCTTGGCAACCACTCTCGATGAAAGTGCTTTTCCACAGTCTGTGCCTAGGGCTACTTGAAGAGGAAACAAACCATAGAGACAAAACTGAGAACTCCTTTATTTTGTCAAGTTTCAAAGAGCTTCTACGAACCATGTTGAATTTAGAGTTCCAAATTCATCTATCTATATAGGAGAGAACAGAGGGAAACCTAAATATAAAAACTGCTACTGTAGAGGAACGCTTCAACCTAGAAGAACAAAATTTGGTGAGCCACGTGGGATTTGTGTACTGATTATTACCACCAAGTATCATCAAGTTTGGGTGAAAAAATATTTGCTGGTATTTCGGAAACTCGTTAATTCTTAGAAGCTTGGCAACCCCTCTCAATGAAAGTGCTTTTCTACACTCTGTGCCTAGGGCTACTTGAAGAGGAAACAAACCATAGAGACAAAACTGAGAACTCCTTTATTTTGTCAAGTTTCAAAGAGCTACTACGAACCATGTTGGATTTAGAGTTCCAAATTCATCTATATATATAGGAGAGAACAGAGTGAAACCTAAATATAAACTGCTACTGTAGACGCACGCTTCAACCTAGAAGAACAAAATTTGGTGAGCCAAGTGGGATTTGTGTACTGATCATTACCACCAAGTATCATCAAGATTGGGTGAAAAAATATTTGCTGGTATTTCGGAAACTCGTTAATTCTTAGAAGCTTGGCAACCCCTCTCGATGAAAGTGCTTTTCCACAGTCTGTGCCTAGGGCTACTGGAAGAGGAAACAAATCATAGAGACAAAACTGAGAACTCCTTTATTTTGTCATGTTTCAAAGAGCTACTATGAACCATGTTGGATTTAGAGTTCCAAATTCAACTATCTATATAGGGAGACAGAGGGAAACCTAAATATAAAAACTGCTACTGTAGACGAACGCATCAACCTAGAAGAGCAAAATTTGGTGAGCCAAGTGTGATTTGTGTACTGATCATTACCACCAAGTATCATCAAGATTAGGTGAAAAAATATTTGCTGGTATTTCGGAAACTCGTTAATTCTTAGAAGCTTGGCAACCCTTCTCGATGAAAGTGCTTTTCCACAGTCTGTGCCTAGGGCTACTGGAAGAGGAAACAAACCATAGAGACAAAACTGAGAACTCCTTTATTTTGTCAAGTTTCAAAGGCTACTACGAATCATGTTGGATTTAGAGTTCCAAATTCATCTCTATAAAAGAGAACAGAGTAAAACCTAAATATAAAAACTGCTACTGTAGACGAACGCTTCAACCTAGAAGAACACAATTTGGTGAGTCAAGTGGGAATTGGGTACTGATCATTACCACCAAGTATCATCAAGATTGGGTGAAAAAATATTTGCTGGTATTTCGGAAACTCGTTAATTCTTAGAAGCTTGGCAACCCCTCTCGATGAAAGTGCTTTTCCACAGTCTGTGCCTAGGGCTACTTGAAGAGGAAACAAACCATAGAGACAAAACTGAGAATTCCTTTATTTTGTCAAGTTTCAAAGAGCTACTACGAACCATGTTGGATTTAGAGTTCCAAATTCATCTATCTATATAGGAGAGCAGAGTGAAACCTAAGTATAAACTGCTACAGTAGACGCACGCTTCAACCTAGAAGAACAAAATTTGGTGAGCCAAGTGGGATTTGTGTACTGATCATTACCACCAAGTATCATCAAGATTAGGTGAAAAAATATTTGCTGGTATTTCGGAAACTCGTTAATTCTTAGAAGCTTGGCAACCCCTCTCAATGAAAGTGCTTTTCTACACTCTGTGCCTAGGGCTACTTGAAGAGGAAACAAACCATAGAGACAAAACTGAGAACTCCTTTATTTTGTCAAGTTTCAAAGAGCTACTACGAACCATGTTGGATTTAGAGTTCCAAATTCATCTATATATATAGGAGAGAACAGAGTGAAACCTAAATATAAACTGCTACTGTAGACGCACGCTTCAACCTAGAAGAACAAAATTTGGTGAGCCAAGTGGGATTTGTGTACTGATCATTACCACCAAGTATCATCAAGATTGGGTGAAAAAATATTTGCTGGTATTTCGGAAACTCGTTAATTCTTAGAAGCTTGGCAACCCTTCTCGATGAAAGTGCTTTTCCACAGTCTGTGCCTAGGGCTACTGGAAGAGGAAACAAATCATAGAGACAAAACTGAGAACTCCTTTATTTTGTCATGTTTCAAAGAGCTACTATGAACCATGTTGGATTTAGAGTTCCAAATTCATCTATCTATATAGGGAGACAGAGGGAAACCTAAATATAAAAACTGCTACTGTAGACGAACGCATCAACCTAGAAGAGCAAAATATGGTGAGCCAAGTGTGATTTGTGTACTGATCATTACCACCAAGTATCATCAAGATTGGGTGAAAAAATATTTGCTGGTATTTTGGAAACTCGTTAATTCTTAGAAGCTTGGCAACGCCTCTCAATGACAGTGCTTTTCCACAGTCTGTGCCTAGGGCTACTTGAAGAGGAAACAAACCATAGAGACAAAACTGAGAACTCCTTTATTTTGTCAAGTTTCAAAGGCTACTACGAATCATGTTGGATTTAGAGTTCCAAATTCATCTCTATAAAAGAGAACAGAGTAAAACCTAAATATAAAAACTGCTACTGTAGACGAACGCTTCAACCTAGAAGAACACAATTTGGTGAGTCAAGTGGGAATTGTGTACTGATCATTACCACCAAGTATCATCAAGATTGGGTGAAAAAATATTTGCTGGTATTTCGGAAACTCGTTAATTCTTAGAAGCTTGGCAACCCCTCTCGATGAAAGTGCTTTTCCACAGTCTGTGCCTAGGGCTACTTGAAGAGGAAACAAACCATAGAGACAAAACTGAGAATTTCTTTATTTTGTCAAGTTTCAAAGAGCTACTACGAACCATGTTGGATTTAGAGTTCCAAATTCATCTATCTATATAGGAGAGCAGAGTGAAACCTAAGTATAAACTGCTACAGTAGACGCACGCTTCAACCTAGAAGAGCAAAATTTGGTGAGCCAAGTGGGATTTGTGTACTGATCATTACCACCAAGTATCATCAAGATTGGGGGAAAAATATTTGCTGGTATTTCGGAAACTCGTTAATTCTTAGAAGCATGGCAACCCCTCTCGATGAAAGTGCTTTTCCACAGTCTGTCCCTAGGGCTACTTGAAGAGGAAACAAACCATAGAGACAAAACTGAGAACTCCTTTATTTTGTCAAGTTTCAAAGTGCTACTACGAATCATGTTAGATTTAGAGTTCCAAATTCATCTATATAGAAGAGAACAGAGTGAAACCTAAATATAAAAACTGCTAATGTACAGGAACGGTTCACCCTAGAAGAACACAATTTGGTGAACCAAGTGGGATTTTTGTACTGATCATTACCACCAAGTATCATCAAGATTGGGTGAAAAAATATTTGCTGGTATTTCAGAAACTCGTTAATTCTTAGAAGCTTGGCAACCACTCTCGATGAAAGTGCTTTTCCACAGTCTGTGCCTAGGGCTACTTGAAGAGGAAAACAAACCATAGAGACAAAACTGAGAACTCCTTTATTTTGTCAAGTTTCAAAGAGCTTCTACGAACCATGTTGAATTTAGAGTTCCAAATTCATCTATCTATATAGGAGAGAACAGAGGGAAACCTAAATATAAAAACTGCTACTGTAGAGGAACGCTTCAACCTAGAAGAACAAAATTTGGTGAGCCACGTGGGATTTGTGTACTGATTATTACCACCAAGTATCATCAAGATTGGGTGAAAAAATATTTGCTGGTATTTCGGAAACTCGTTAATTCTTAGAAGCTTGGCAACCCCTCTCAATGAAAGTGCTTTTCTACACTCTGTGCCTAGGGCTACTTGAAGAGGAAACAAACCATAGAGACAAAACTGAGAACTCCTTTATTTTGTCAATTTCACAGAGCTACTACGAACCATGTTGGATTTAGAGTTCCAAATTCATCTATCTATATAGTAGAGCAGTGTGAAACATAAATGTAAACTGCTACTGTAGACGCACGCTTCAACCTAGAAGAACAAAATTTGGTGAGCCAAGTGGGATTTGTGTACTGATCATTACCACCAAGTATCATCAAGATTGGGGGAAAAAATATTTGCTGGTATTTGGGAAACTAGTTAATTCTTAGAAGCATGGCAACCCCTCTCGATGAAAGTGCTTTTCCACTGTCTGTCCCTAGGGCTAATTGAAGAGGAAACAAACCATAGAGACAAAACTGAGAACTCCTTTATTTTGTCAAGTTTCAAAGTGCTACTACGAATCATGTTGGATTTAGAGTTCCAAATTCATCTCTATAGAAGAGAACAGAGTGAAACCTAAATATAAAAACTGCTACTGTACAGGAACGCTTCAACCTAGAAAAACACAATTTGGTGAGCCAAGTTGGATTTGTGTACTGATCACTAAAACCAAGTATCATCAAGATTGGGTGAAAAAATATTTGCTGGTATTTCGGAAACTCTTTAATTCTTAGAATCTTGGCAACCACTCTCAATGAAAGTGCTTTTCCACAGTATGTGCCTAGGGCTATTTGAAGAGGAAACAAACCATAGAGACAAAACTGAGAACTCCTTTATTTTGTCAAGTTTCAAAGAGCTACTACAAACCATGTTGGATTTAGAGTTCCAAATTCATCTATCTATATAGGGAGACAGAGGGAAACCTAAATATAAAAACTGCTACTGTAGACGAACGCATCAACGTAGAAGAGCAAAATTTGGTGAGCCAAGTGGGATTTGTGAACTGATCATTACCACCAAGTATCATCAATATTGGGTGAAAAAATATTTGCTGGTATTTTGGAAACTCGTTAATTCTTAGAAGCTTGGAAACCCCTCTAGATGAAAGTGCTTTTCCACAGTCTGTGCCTAGGGCTACTGGAAGAGGAAACAAACCATAGAGACAAAACTGAGAACTCCTTTATTTTGTCAAGTTTCAAAGAGGTACTACAAACCATGTTGGATTTAGAGTTCCAAATTCATCTATCTATATAGGAGAGAACAGTGGGAAACCTAAATATAAATACTGCTAATGTAGACGAACGCTTCAACCTAGAAGAAAAAAAATTTGGTGAGCCAAGTGGGATTTGTGTACTGATCCTTACCACCAAGTATCATCAAGATTGGGTGAAAAATATTTGCTGGTTTTTCAGAAACTCGTTAATTCTTAGAAGCTTGGCAACCCCTCTCGATGAAAGTGCTTTTCCACAGTCTGTGCTAGGGATACTTGAAGAGGAAACAAACCATAGAGACAAAACTGAGAAGTCCTTTATTTTGTCAAGTTTCAAAGAATTACTACAATCCATGTTTGATTTAGAGTTCCAAATTCATCTATCTATATAGGAGAGAACAGAGGGAAACCTAAATATAAAAACTGCTACTGTAGACGAACTCTTCAACCTAGAAGAACAAAATTTGGTGAGAAAGTGGGATTTGTGTACTGATCATTACCACCAAGTATCATCAAGATTGGGTGAAAAAATATTTGCTGGTATTTCGGAAACTCGTTAATTGTTAGAAGCTTGGCAACACCTCTCAATGACAGTGCTTTTCCACAGTCTGTGCCTAGGGATACTTGACGAAGAAACAAACCATCGAGACAAAACTGAGAACCCCTTTATTTTGTCAAGTTTCAAAGAGCTACTACGAACCATGTTGGAGTTAGAGTTCCAAATTCATCTATCTATATAGGAGAGAGCAGAGGGAAACCTAAATATAAAAACTGATACTGTAGACGAACGCTTCTACCTAGAAGAACAAAATTTGGTGAGCCAAGTGGGAATTGTGTACTGATCATTACCACCAAGTATCATCAAGATTTGGTGAAAAAATACTTGCTGGTATTTCAGAAACTCGTTAATTCTTAGAAACTTGGCAACCCTCTCAATGAAAGTGGTTTTTCCACACTCTCTGCCTAGGGCTACTTGAAGAGGAAACAAACCACAGAGACAAAACTGAGAACTCCTTTATTTTGTCAAGTTTCAAAGAGCTACTACAAACCATGTTAGATTTAGAGTTCCAAATTCATCTATCTATATAAGAGAGAACAGAGGGAAAACTAAATATAAAAACTGCTACTGTAGACGAACGCTTCAATCTAGAAGAACAAAATTTGGTGATCCAAGTGGGATTTTTGTACTGATCATTACCACCAAGTATCATCAAGATTGGGTGAAAAAATATTTGCTGGTATTTCGGAAATTAGTTAATTCTTAGAATCTTGGCAACCCCTATCTATTAAAGTGCTTTTCCACAGTCTATGCCTAGGGCTACTTGAAGAGGAAGCAAACCATAGAGACAAAACTGAGAACTCTTTTATTTAGTCAAGTTTAAAGAGCTTCTACGAACCATGTTGAATTTAGCGTTCCAAATTCATCTATATATATAGGAGAGAACAGAGGGAAACCTAAATATAAAAACTGCTACTGTAGACGAACGCTTCAACCTAGAAGAACAAAATTTGGTGAGCCACGTGGGATTTGTGTACTGATTATTACCACCAAGTATCATCAAGATTGGGTGAAAAAATATTTGCTGGTATTTCGGAAACTCGTTAATTCTTAGAAGCTTGGCAACCCCTCTCGATGAAAGTGCTTTTCCACACTCTGTGCGTAGGGCTCCTTGAAGAGGAAACAAACCATAGAGACAAAACTGAGAACTCCTTTATTTTGTCAAGTTTCAAAGAGCTACTACGAACCATGTTGGATTTAGAGTTCCAAATTCATCTATATATATAGGAGAGAACAGAGTGAAACCTAAATATAAACTGCTACTGTAGACGCACGCTTCAACCCAGAAGAACAAAATTTGGTGAGCCAAGTGGGATTTGTGTATTGATCATTACCACCAAGTATCATCAAGATTGGGTGAAAAAATATTTGCTGGTATTTCAGAAACTCGTTAATTCTTAGCAGCTTGGCAACCCCTCTCGATGAAAGTGCTTTTCTACACTCTGTGACTACGGCTACTTGAAGAGGAAACAAACCATGGAGACAAACTTAAAACTCCTTTATTTTGTCAAGTTTCAAAGAGCTACTACGAACCATGTTGGATTTAGAGTTCCAAATTCATCTATATATATAGGAGAGAACAGAGTGAAACCTAAATATAAACTGCTACTCTAGACGCACGCTTCAACCTAGAAGAACAAAATTTGGTGAGCCAAGTGGGATTTGTGTACTGATCATTACCACCAATTATCATCAAGATTGGGTGAAAAATATTTGCTGGTTTTTCAGAAACTCGTTAATTCTTAGAAGCTTGGCAACCCCTCTCGATGAAAGTGCTTTTCCACAGTCTGTGCTAGGGATACTTGAAGAGGAAACAAACCATAGAGATAAAACTGAGAAGTTCTTTATTTTGTCAAGTTTCAAAGAATTACTACAATCCATGTTTGATTTAGAGTTCCAAATTCATCTATCTATATAGGAGAGAACAGAGGGAAACCTAAATATAAAACTGCTACTGTAGACGAACTCTTCAACCTAGAAGAACAAAATTTGGTGAGAAAGTGGGATTTGTGTACTGATCATTACCACCAAGTATCATCAAGATTGGGTGAAAAAATATTTGCTGGTATTTCGGAACTCGTTAATTGTTAGAAGCTTGGCAACGCCTCTCAATGACAGTGCTTTTCCACAGTCTGTGCCTAGGGATACTTGACGAGGAAACAAACCATAGAGACAAAACTGAGAACCCCTTTATTTTGTCAAGTTTCAAAGAGCTACTACGAACCATGTTGGAGTTAGAGTTCCAAATTCATCTATATATATATTAGAGAGCAGAGGGAAACCTAAATATAAAAACTGATACTGTAGACGAACGCTTCTACCTAGAAGAACAAAATTTGGTGAGCCAAGTGGGAATTGTGTCCTGATCATTACCACCAAGTATCATCAAGATTTGGTGAAAAAATACTTGCTGGTATTTCAGAAACTCGTTAATTCTTAGAAACTTGGCAACCCTCTCAATGAACGTGTTTTTCCACACTCTCTGCCTAGGGCTACTTGAAGAGGAAACAAACCACAGAGAAAAAACTGAGAACTCCTTTATTTTGTCAAGTTTCAAAGAGCTACTACAAACCATGTTAGATTTAGAGTTCCAAATTCTTCTATCTATATAAGAGAGAACAGAGGGAAAACTAAATATAAAAACTGCTACTGTAGACGAACGCTTCAATCTAGAAGAACAAAATTTGGTGATCCAAGTGGGATTTTTGTACTGATCATTACCACCAAGTATCATCAAGATTGGGTGAAAAAATATTTGCTGGTATTTCGGAAATTAGTTAATTCTTAGAAGCTTGGCAACCCCTCTCGATGAAAGTGCTTTTCCACAGTCTATGCCTAGGGCTACTTGAAGAGGAAACAAACCATAGAGACAAAACTGAGAACTCTTTTATTTTGTCAAGTTTAAAGAGCTTCTACGAACCATGTTGAATTTAGAGTTCCAAATTCATCTATCTATATAGGAGAGAACAGAGGGAAACCTAAATATAAAAACTGCTACTGTAGACGAACGCTTCAATCTAGAAGAACAAAATTTGGTGAGCCAAGTGGGATTTGTGTACTGATTATTACCACCAAGTATCATCAAGATTGGGTGAAAAAATATTTGCTGGTATTTCGGAAACTCGTTAATTCTTAGAAGCTTGGCAACCCCTCTCGATGAAAGTGCTTTTCTACACTCTGTGCCTACGGCTACTTGAAGAGGAAACAAACCATAGAGACAAACTGAGAACTCCTTTATTTTGTCAAGTTTCAAAGAGCTACTACGAACCATGTTGGATTTAGAGTTCCAAATTCATCTATATATATAGGAGAGAACAGAGTGAAACCTAAATATAAACTGCTACTGTAGACGCACGCTTCAACCTAGAAGAACAAAATTTGGTGAGCCAAGTGGGATTTGTGTACTGATCATTACCAACAAGTATCATCAAGATTGGGTGAAAAAATATTTGCTGGTATTTCGGAAACTCGTTAATTCGTAGAAGCATGGCAACCCCTCTCGATGAAAGTGCTTTTGCACAGTCTGTGCCTAGGGCTACTTGAAGAGGAAACAAACCATAGAGACAAAACTGAGAACACCTTTATTTTGTCAAGTTTCAAAGTGATACTACGAATCATGTTGGATTTAGAGTTCCAAATTCATCTCTATAGAAGAGAACAGAGTGAAACCTAAATATAAAAACTGCTACTGTACACGAACACTTCAACCTAGAAGAACACAATTTGGTGAGCCAAGTGGGATTTGTGTACTGATCATTACCACCATGTATCATCAAGATTGGGTGAAAAAATATTTGCTGGTATTTCGGAAACTCGTTAATTCTTTGAAGCTTGGCAAGCACTCTCAATGAAAGTGCTTTTCCACAGTATGTGCCTATGGCTACTTAAGAGGAAACATACCATAGAGACAAAAATGAGAACTCCTTTATTTTGTCAAGTTTCAAAGAGCTACTACAAACCATGTTGGATTTAGAGTTCCAAATTCATCTATCTATATAGGGAGACAGAGAGAAACCTAAATATAAAAACTGCTACTGTAGACGAACGCATCAACCTAGAAGAGCAAAATTTGGTGAGCCAAGTGTTATTTGTGTACTGAACCATAACACCAAGTATCATCAAGATTGGGTGAAAAAATATTTGCTGGTATTTCGGAATCTCCTTATTTCTTAGAAGCTTGGCAACCCCTCACAATGAAAGTGCTTTTCCACAGTCTGTGCCAATGTCTACTTGAAGAGGAAACAAACCATAGAGACAAAACTGTGACCTCCTTTATTTTGTGAAGTTTCAAATAGCTACTACAAACCATGTTGCATTTAGAGTTCCAAGTTCATCTATCTATATAGGAGAGAACAGAGTGAAACCTAAAAATAAAAACTGCTACTGTAGACGAACGCTTCAACCTAGAAGAACAAAATTTGGTGAGCCAAGTAGGATTTGTGTGCTTGTCATTACCACCACGTATCATCCAGATTGGGTGAAAAAATATTTGCTGGTATTTCGGAAACTCGTAATTTCTAGGAAGCTTGGCAACTCCTTTAATGAAAGTGCTTCTCCACAGTTTCTGCTTAGGGCTACTTGAAGAGGAAACAAACCATAGAGACAAATCTGAGAACTACTTTTTTTTGTCAAGTTTCAAAGAGCTACTACAAACCATGTTGGATTTAGAGTTCCAAATTCATCTATCTATATAGGAGAGAACAGAGGGAAACCTAAATATATAAACTGCTACTGTAGACGAACACTTCAATCTAGAAGAACAAAATTTGGTGAGCCAAGTGGGATTTGTGTACTGATCATTACCACGAAGTATCATCAAGATTGGGTGAAATAATATTTGCTGGTATTTCGGAAACTCGTTATTTCTTAGAAGCTTGGCAACACCTCTCAATGAAAGTGCTTTTCCACAGTCTGTGCCTAGGGCTTCTTGAAGAGGAAACAAACCATAAAGACAAACCTGAGAACTCCTTTATTTTGTCAAATTTCAAAGAGCTAGTGCAAACCATGTTGGATTTAGAGTTCCCAATTCATCTATCTATATAGGAGATAACAGAGGGAAATTTAATATAAAATCTGCTACTGTAGACGAACGCTTCAACCAAGAACAAAATTTGGTGAGCCAAGTTTGATTTGTGTACTGATCATTACTACGAAGTATCATCAAGATTGGGTGAAAAAATATTTGCTGCTATTTCGGAAACTCGTTATTTCTTAGAACCTTGGCAACACCAATCAATGAAAATGCTTTTCCACGGTCTGTGCCTAGGGCTTCTTGAAGAGGAAACAAACCATAAAGAAAAACATGAGATCTCCTTTATTTTGTCAAGTTTCAAAGAGCTACTACAAACCATGTTGGATTTAGAGTTCCAAATTCATCTATCTATATAGGAGAGAACACAGGGAAACCTAAAAATATAAACTGCTACTGTAATCGAACGGTTCAAAATAGAAGAACAAAATTTGGTGAGTCTAATGGGATTTGTGTACCGATCATTTCCACCAATTACCATCAAGATAGGGTGAAAAAATATTTGCTCTAATTTCGGAAACTTGTTATTTCTTGGAAGCTTGGCAACCCCTTTCAATGAAAGTGCTTTTCCACAGTCTGTGCCTAGGGCTACTTGAAGAGGAAACAACCCATATAGACGAATCTGAGAACTACTTTTTTTAGTCAAGTTTCAAAGAGCTACTACAAATAATGTTGGATTTAGAGTTCTAAATTCATCTATCTATATAGGAGAGAACAGAGGGAAACCTAAATTCATAAACTGCAACTGTAGATGAAAGCTTCAACCTAGAAGAACAAAATTTGGTGAGCCAAGTGGGATTTGTGTACTTGTCATTACCACCACATATCATCAAGATTGAGTGAAAAAATATTTGCTGGTATTTCGGAAACTCATAATTTCTTGGAAGATTGGCAACACCTTTCAATGAAACTGCTTTTCCGCAGTCTGTCCCTAGGGCTAATTGAAGAGGAAACAACCCATAGAGACAAAAATGAGAACTAGTTTATTTTGTCAAGTTTCAAAGAGCTACTACAAATAATGTTGGATTTAGAGATCCAAATTCATCTATCTATATAGGAGAGAACAGAGTGAAACCTCAAAATAAAAACTGCTACTGTAAACGAACGCTTCAACCTAGAAGAACAAAATTTGTTGAGCCAAGTGGGATTTGTGTACTTGTCATTACCACCACGTATCATCAAGATTGGGTGAACAAATATTTGCTGGTATTTCGGAAATTCATAATTTCTTGGAAGATTGGCAACACCTTTCAATGAAACTGCTTTTCCACAGTCTGTGCCTAGGTCTACATGAAGAGGAAACAAACCATAGAGACAAAACTGAGAACTACTTTATTTTGTCAAGTTTCAAAGAGCTACTACAAATAATGTTGGATTTAGATATCCAAATTCATCTATCTATATATGAGACAAAAGAGGGAAAAATAAATTTATAAACTGCTACTGTTGACGAACGCTTCAACCTAGAAGAACAAAATTTGGTGAGCCAAGTGGGATTTTTGTACTGATCATTACCACCAAGTATCATCAAGATTGGGTGAAAAAATATTTGCTGGTATTTCGGAAGTTAGTTAATTCTTAGAAGCTTGGCAACCCCTCTCGATGAAAGTGCTTTTCCACAGTCTATGCCTAGGGCTACTTGAAGAGGAAACAAACCATAGAGACAAAACTGAGAACTCTTTTATTTTGTCAAGCTAAAGAGCTTCTACGAACCATGTTGAATTTAGAGTTCCAAATTCATCTATCTATATAGGAGAGAACAGAGGGAAACCTAAATATAAAAACTGATACTGTAGACGAACGCTTCAACCTAGAAGAACAGAATTTGGTGAGCCACGTGGGATTTGTGTACTGATTATTACCACCAAGTATCATCAAGATTGGGTGAAAAAATATTTGCTGGTATTTCGGAAACTCGTTAATTCTTAGAAGCTTGGCAACCCCTCTCGATAAAAGTGCTTTTCTACACTCGGTGCGTAGGGCTCCTTGAAGAGGAAACAAACCATAGAGACAAAACTGAGAACTCCTTTATTTTTTCAAGTTTCAAAGAGCTACTACGAACCATGTTGGATTTAGAGTTCCAAATTCATCTATATATATAGGAGAGAACAGAGTGAAACCTAAATATAAACTGCTACTGTAGACGCACGCTTCAACCTAGAAGAACAAAATTTGGTGAGCCAAGTGGGATTTGTGTACTGATCATTACCACCAAGTATCATCAAGATTGGGTGAAAAAATATTTGCTGGTATTTCGGAAACTCGTTAATTCTTAGAAGCTTGGCAACCCCTCTCGATGAAAGTGCTTTTCTACACTCTGTGCCTAAGGCTACTTGAAGATGAAACAAACCATAGAGACAAACTGAGAACTCCTTTATTTTGTCAAGTTTCAAAGAGCTACTACGAACCATGTTGGATTTAGAGTTCCAAATTCATCTATATATATAGGAGAGAACAGAATGAAACCTACATATAAACTGCTACTGTAGAAGCACGCTTCAACCTAGAAGAACAAAATTTGGTGAGCCAAGTGGGATTTGTGTACTGATCATTACCACCAAGTATCATAAAGATTGGGTGAAAAAATATTTGCTGGTATTTCGGAAACTCGTTAATTCTTAGAAGCATGGCAACCCCTCTCGATGAAAGTGCTTTTGCACAGTCTGTGCCTAGGGCTACTTGAAGAGGAAACAAACCATAGAGACAAAACTGAGAACTCCTTTATTTTGTCAAGTTTCAAAGTGATACTACGAATCATGTTGGATTTAGAGTTCCAAATTCATCTCTATAGAAGAGAACAGAGTGAAACCTAAATATAAAAACTGCTACTGTACACGAACACTTCAACCTAGAAGAACACAATTTGGTGAGCCAAGTGGGATTTGTGTACTGATCATTACTACCAAGTATCATCAAGATTGGGTGAAAAAATATTTGCTGGTATTTCGGAAACTCGTTAATTCTTAGAAGCTTGGCAAGCACTCTCAATGAAAGTGCTTTTCCACAGTATGTGCCTAGGGCTACTTAAGAGGAAACATACCATAGAGACAAAACTGAGAACTCCTTTATTTTGTCAAGTTTCAAAGAGCTACTACAAACCATGTTGGATTTAGAGTTCCAAATTCATCTATCTATATAGGGAGACAGAGAGAAACCTAAATATAAAAACTGCTACTGTAGACGAACGCATCAACCTACAAGAGCAAAATTTGGTGAGCCAAGTGTTATTTGTGTACTGAACCATAACACCAAGTATCATCAAGATTGGGTGAAAAAATATTTGCTGGTATTTCGGAATCTCCTTATTTCTTAGAAGCTTGGCAACCCCTCACAATGAAAGTGCTTTTCCACAGTCTGTGCTAATGTCTACTTGAAGAGGAAACAAACCATAGAGACAAAACTGTGACCTCCTTTATTTTGTGAAGTTTCAAATAGCTACTACAAACCATGTTGCATTTAGAGTTCCAAGTTCATCCATCTATATAGGAGAGAACAGAGTGAAACCTAAAAATAAAAACTGCTACTGTAGACGAACGCTTCAACCTAGAAGAACAAAATTTGGTGAGCCAAGTAGGATTTGTGTGCTTGTCATTACCACCACGTATCATCCAGATTGGGTGAAAAAATATTTGCTGGTATTTCGGAAACGCGTAATTTCTAGGAAGCTTGGCAACCCCTTTAATGAAAGTGCTTTTCCACAGTTTCTGCTTAGGGCTCCTTGAAGAGGAAACAAACCATAGAGACAAATCTGAGAAATACTTTTTTTTTGTCAAGTTTCAAAGAGCTACTACAAACCATGTTGGATTTAGAGTTCCAAATTCATCTATCTATATAGGAGAGAACAGAGGGAAACCTAAATATATAAACTGCTACTGTAGACGAACGCTTCAATCTAGAAGAACAAAATTTGGTGAACCAAGTGGGATTTGTGTACTGATCATTACCACGAAGTATCATCAAGATTGGGTGAAATAATATTTGCTGGTATTTCGGAAACTCGTTATTTCTTAGAAGCTTGGCAACACCTCTCAATGAAAGTGCTTTTCCACAGTCTGTGCCTAGGGCTTCTTGAAGAGGAAACAAACCATAAAGACAAACCTGAGAACTCCTTTATTTTGTCAAATTTCAAAGAGCTAGTGCAAACCATGTTGGATTTAGAGTTCCCAATTCATCTATCTATATAGGAGATAACAGAGGGAAATTTAATATAAAATCTGCTACTGTAGACGAACGCTTCAACCAAGAACAAAATTTGGTGAGCCAAGTTTGATTTGTGTACTGATCATTACTACGAAGTATCATCAAGATTGGGTGAAAAAATATTTGCTGCTATTTCGGAAACTCGTTATTTCTTAGAACCTTGGCAACACCAATCAATGAAAATGCTTTTCCACGGTCTGTGCCTAGGGCTTCTTGAAGAGGAAACAAACCATAAAGAAAAACATGAGATCTCCTTTATTTTGTCAAGTTTCAAAGAGCTACTACAAACCATGTTGGATTTAGAGTTCCAAATTCATCTATCTATATAGGAGAGAACACAGGGAAACCTAAAAATATAAACTGCTACTGTAATCGAACGGTTCAAAATAGAAGAACAAAATTTGGTGAGTCTAATGGGATTTGTGTACCGATCATTTCCACCAATTACCATCAAAATAGGGTGAAAAAATATTTGCTCTAATTTCGGAAACTTGTTATTTCTTGGAAGCTTGGCAACCCCTTTCAATGAAAGTGCTTTTCCACAGTCTGTGCCTAGGGCTACTTGAAGAGGAAACAACCCATATAGACGAATCTGAGAACTACTTTTTTTAGTCAAGTTTCAAAGAGCTACTACAAATAATGTTGGATTTAGAGTTCTAAATTCATCTATCTATATAGGAGAGAACAGAGGGAAACCTAAATTCATAAACTGCAACTGTAGATGAAAGCTTCAACCTAGAAGAACAAAATTTGGTGAGCCAAGTGGGATTTGTGTACTTGTCATTACCACCACGTATCATCAAGATTGAGTGAAAAAATATTTGCTGGTATTTCGGAAACTCATAATTTCTTGGAAGATTGGCAACACCTTTCAATGAAACTGCTTTTCCGCAGTCTGTCCCTAGGGCTAATTGAAGAGGAAACAACCCATAGAGACAAAAATGAGAACTAGTTTATTTTGTCAAGTTTCAAAGAGCTACTACAAATAATGTTGGATTTAGAGATCCAAATTCATCTATCTATATAGGAGAGAACAGAGTGAAACCTCAAAATAAAAACTGCTACTGTAAACGAACGCTTCAACCTAGAAGAACAAAATTTGTTGAGCCAAGTGGGATTTGTGTACTTGTCATTACCACCACGTATCATCAAGATTGGGTGAACAAATATTTGCTGGTATTTCGGAAATTCATAATTTCTTGGAAGATTGGCAACACCTTTCAATGAAACTGCTTTTCCACAGTCTGTGCCTAGGTCTACATGAAGAGGAAACAAACCATAGAGACAAAACTGAGAACTACTTTATTTTGTCAAGTTTCAAAGAGCTACTACAAATAATGTTGGATTTAGATATCCAAATTCATCTATCTATATATGAGACAAAAGAGGGAAAAATAAATTTATAAACTGCTACTGTTGACGAACGCTTCAACCTAGAAGAACAAAATTTGGTGAGCCAAGTGGGATTTTTGTACTGATCATTACCACCAAGTATCATCAAGATTGGGTGAAAAAATATTTGCTGGTATTTCGGAAGTTAGTTAATTCTTAGAAGCTTGGCAACCCCTCTCGATGAAAGTGCTTTTCCACAGTCTATGCCTAGGGCTACTTGAAGAGGAAACAAACCATAGAGACAAAACTGAGAACTCTTTTATTTTGTCAAGCTAAAGAGCTTCTACGAACCATGTTGAATTTAGAGTTCCAAATTCATCTATCTATATAGGAGAGAACAGAGGGAAACCTAAATATAAAAACTGATACTGTAGACGAACGCTTCAACCTAGAAGAACAGAATTTGGTGAGCCACGTGGGATTTGTGTACTGATTATTACCACCAAGTATCATCAAGATTGGGTGAAAAAATATTTGCTGGTATTTCGGAAACTCGTTAATTCTTAGAAGCTTGGCAACCCCTCTCGATAAAAGTGCTTTTCTACACTCGGTGCGTAGGGCTCCTTGAAGAGGAAACAAACCATAGAGACAAAACTGAGAACTCCTTTATTTTTTCAAGTTTCAAAGAGCTACTACGAACCATGTTGGATTTAGAGTTCCAAATTCATCTATACATATAGGAGAGAACAGAGTGAAACCTAAATATAAACTGCTACTGTAGACGCACGCTTCAACCTAGAAGAACAAAATTTGGTGAGCCAAGTGGGATTTGTGTACTGATCATTACCACCAAGTATCATCAAGATTGGGTGAAAAAATATTTGCTGGTATTTCGGAAACTCGTTAATTCTTAGAAGCTTGGCAACCCCTCTCGATGAAAGTGCTTTTCTACACTCTGTGCCTAAGGCTACTTGAAGATGAAACAAACCATAGAGACAAACTGAGAACTCCTTTATTTTGTCAAGTTTCAAAGAGCTACTACGAACCATGTTGGATTTAGAGTTCCAAATTCATCTATATATATAGGAGAGAACAGAATGAAACCTACATATAAACTGCTACTGTAGAAGCACGCTTCAACCTAGAAGAACAAAATTTGGTGAGCCAAGTGGGATTTGTGTACTGATCATTACCACCAAGTATCATAAAGATTGGGTGAAAAAATATTTGCTGGTATTTCGGAAACTCGTTAATTCTTAGAAGCATGGCAACCCCTCTCGATGAAAGTGCTTTTGCACAGTCTGTGCCTAGGGCTACTTGAAGAGGAAACAAACCATAGAGACAAAACTGAGAACTCCTTTATTTTGTCAAGTTTCAAAGTGATACTACGAATCATGTTGGATTTAGAGTTCCAAATTCATCTCTATAGAAGAGAACAGAGTGAAACCTAAATATAAAAACTGCTACTGTACACGAACACTTCAACCTAGAAGAACACAATTTGGTGAGCCAAGTGGGATTTGTGTACTGATCATTACTACCAAGTATCATCAAGATTGGGTGAAAAAATATTTGCTGGTATTTCGGAAACTCGTTAATTCTTAGAAGCTTGGCAAGCACTCTCAATGAAAGTGCTTTTCCACAGTATGTGCCTAGGGCTACTTAAGAGGAAACATACCATAGAGACAAAACTGAGAACTCCTTTATTTTGTCAAGTTTCAAAGAGCTACTACAAACCATGTTGGATTTAGAGTTCCAAATTCATCTATCTATATAGGGAGACAGAGAGAAACCTAAATATAAAAACTGCTACTGTAGACGAACGCATCAACCTACAAGAGCAAAATTTGGTGAGCCAAGTGTTATTTGTGTACTGAACCATAACACCAAGTATCATCAAGATTGGGTGAAAAAATATTTGCTGGTATTTCGGAATCTCCTTATTTCTTAGAAGCTTGGCAACCCCTCACAATGAAAGTGCTTTTCCACAGTCTGTGCTAATGTCTACTTGAAGAGGAAACAAACCATAGAGACAAAACTGTGACCTCCTTTATTTTGTGAAGTTTCAAATAGCTACTACAAACCATGTTGCATTTAGAGTTCCAAGTTCATCCATCTATATAGGAGAGAACAGAGTGAAACCTAAAAATAAAAACTGCTACTGTAGACGAACGCTTCAACCTAGAAGAACAAAATTTGGTGAGCCAAGTAGGATTTGTGTGCTTGTCATTACCACCACGTATCATCCAGATTGGGTGAAAAAATATTTGCTGGTATTTCGGAAACGCGTAATTTCTAGGAAGCTTGGCAACCCCTTTAATGAAAGTGCTTTTCCACAGTTTCTGCTTAGGGCTCCTTGAAGAGGAAACAAACCATAGAGACAAATCTGAGAAATACTTTTTTTTTGTCAAGTTTCAAAGAGCTACTACAAACCATGTTGGATTTAGAGTTCCAAATTCATCTATCTATATAGGAGAGAACAGAGGGAAACCTAAATATATAAACTGCTACTGTAGACGAACGCTTCAATCTAGAAGAACAAAATTTGGTGAACCAAGTGGGATTTGTGTACTGATCATTACCACGAAGTATCATCAAGATTGGGTGAAATAATATTTGCTGGTATTTCGGAAACTCGTTATTTCTTAGAAGCTTGGCAACACCTCTCAATGAAAGTGCTTTTCCACAGTCTGTGCCTAGGGCTTCTTGAAGAGGAAACAAACCATAAAGACAAACCTGAGAACTCCTTTATTTTGTCAAATTTCAAAGAGCTAGTGCAAACCATGTTGGATTTAGAGTTCCCAATTCATCTATCTATATAGGAGATAACAGAGGGAAATTTAATATAAAATCTGCTACTGTAGACGAACGCTTCAACCAAGAAGAACAAAATTTGGTGAGCCAAGTGGGATTTGTGTACTGATCATTACTACGAAGTATCATCAAGATTGGGTGAAAAAATATTTGCTGCTATTTCGGAAACTCGTTATTTCTTAGAAGCTTTGCAACACCAATCAATGAAAGTGCTTTTTCACGGTCTGTGCCTAGGGCTTCTTGAAGAGGAAACAAACCATAAAGAAAAACATGAGATCTTCTTTATTTTGTCAAGTTTCAAATAGCTACTACAAACCATGTTGGATTTAGAGTTCCAAATTCATCTATCTATATAGGAGAGAACACAGGGAAACCTAAAAATATAAACTGCTACTGTAATCGAACGGTTCAAAATAGAAGAACAAAATTTGGTGAGTCTAATGGGATTTGTGTACCGATCATTTCCACGAATTACCATCAAGATAGGGTGAAAAAATATTTGCTCTAATTTCGGAAACTCGTTATTTCTTGGAAGCTTGGCAACCCCTTTCAATGAAAGTGCTTTTCCACAGTCTGTGCCTAGGGCTACTTGAAGAGGAAACAACCCATAGAGACGAATCTGAGAACTACTTTTTTTAGTCAAGTTTCAAAGAGCTACTACAAATAATGTTGGATTTAGAGTTCTAAATTCATCTATCTATATAGGAGAGAACAGAGGGAAACCTAAATTCATAAACTGCAACTGTAGATGAAAGCTTCAACCAAGAAGAACAAAATTTGGTGAGCCAAGTGGGATTTGTGTACTTGTCATTACCACCACGTATCATCAAGATTGAGTGAAAAAATATTTGCTGGTATTTCGGAAACTCATAATTTCTTGGAAGATTGGCAACACCTTTCAATGAAACTGCTTTTCCACAGTCTGTCCCTAGGGCTAATTGAAGAGGAAACAACCCATAGAGACAAAAATGAGAACTAGTTTATTTTGTCAAGTTTCAAAGAGCTACTACAAATAATGTTGGATTTAGAGATCCAAATTCATCTATCTATATAGGAGAGAACAGAGGGAAACCTCAATTTATAAACTGCTACTGTTGACGAACGCTTCAACCTAGAAGAACAAAATTTGGTGAGCCAAATGGGATTTGTGTACTGATCCATAACACCAAGTATCATCGAGATGGGGTGAAAAAATATTTGCTGGTATTTTGGAAACTCGTTATTTCTTAGAAGCTGGGCAACCCCTCTCAATGAAAGTGCTTTTTCAGAGTCTGTGCCTAGGGCTAGTTGAAGAGGAAACAAACCATGGAGACCAAACTGCGAACTCCTTTATTTTCTCAAGTTTCAAAGAGCTACTACAAACCATGTTGGATTTAGAGTTCCAAATTCATCTATCTATATAGGAGAGAACAAAGTGAAACCTAAAAATAAAAACTCCTACTGTAAACGAACGCTTCAACGTAGAAGAACAAAATTTGGTGAGCCAAGTGGGATTTGTGTACTTGTCATTACCACAACGTAACATGAAGATTGGGTGAAAAAATATTTGCTGGTATTTCAGAAACTCGTAATTTCTTGGACGCTTGCAAACCCCTTTCAATGAAAGTGCTTTTCCGCAGTCTCTGCTTAGGGCTACTTGAAGAGGAAACAAATCATAGAGACATAACTGAGAATTACTTTTTTGGGGGCAAGTTTCAAATAGCTACTGCAAACCATGTTGGATTTAGAGTTCCAAATTTATCTATCTATATAGGAGAGAGCAGAGGGAAACCAAATATAAAAACTGCTACTGTAAACGATCGCTTCAAACTAGTAGAACAAAATTTGGTGAGTCAAGTGAGATTTGTGTACCAATCATTACCACCAAGTACTATCAAGATTGGGTGAAAAAATATTTGCTGGCATTTCGAAAACTCCTTGTTCTTGGCAGGTTGGCAACCCCTTTCAATGAAAGATGTTTTCCACAGTCTGTGCCTAGGGCTACTTGAAGAGGAAACAATCCATAGAGACCAAACTGAGAACTCCTTCATTTTGTCAAGTTTCAAAGAGCTACTACTAACTATGTTGGTTTTGGAGTTCCAAATTCATCTATCTATATAGGAGAGAACGGAGGGAAACCTATATATTAAAACTGCTACTGTAGGCGAATGCTTCAAACTAGAAGAACAAAATTTGGTGAGCCAAGTGGGATTTGTGTACTGATCATTACCACCAAGTATCATCAAGATTGGGTGAAATAATATTTGCTGGTATTTCAGAAACTCATTATTTCTTAGAAGCTTGGCAACCCCTCTCAATGAAAGTGCTTTTTCACAGTCTGTGCCTAGGGCTACTTGAAGAAGAAACAAACCATAGGGACAAAACTGAGAACTCCTTTATTTTGCAAGTTTCAAAGAGCTACTACAAACCATGTTGGATTTAGAGTTCCAAATTCATCTGTCTATATAGGAGACAACAGAGGAAAACCTAAAAATAAAAACTGCTACTGTAGACGAACGCTTCAACCTAGACAAACAAAATTTGTTGAGCCAAGTGGGATTTGTGTACTGATCCATAACCCCAAGTATCATCAAGATTGGGTGAAAAAATATTTGCTGGTATTTCGGAATCTCCTTATTTCTTGGAAGCTTGGCAACCCCTTTAATGAAAGTGCTTTTCCACACTCTCTGCTTAGGGCTACTTGAAGAGGAAACAAATCATAGAGACATAACTGAGAACTACTTTTTTGGGGCAAGTTTCAAAGAGCTAGTGCAAACCATGTTGGATTTAGAGTTCCTAATTCATCTATCTATATAGGAGAGAACAGAGGGAAACCTAAAAATATAAACTGCTACTGTAAACGAACGCTTCAAACTAGTAGAACAAAATTTGGTGAGTCAAGTGGGATTTGTGTACCGATCATTACCACCAAGTACTATCAAGATTGGGTGAAAAAATATTTGCTGACATTTCGAAAACTCGTTGTTCTTGGCAGCTTGTCATCCCCTTTCAATGAATGTTCTTTCCACAGTCTGTGCCTGGGCTACTTGAATAGGAAACAAACCATAGAGGCAAAACTGAAAACTACTTTATTTTGTCAAGTTTCAAAGAGCTACTACAAATAATGTAGTATTTAGAGTTCCAAATTCATCTATCTATATAGGAGAGAACAGAGTGAAACCTAAATATATAAACTGCTACTGTAGACGAACGCTTAAACCTAGAATCACAAAATTTGGTGAGCCAAGTGGGGTTTGTGTACTGATCCTTACCACCAAGTGTCATCAAGATCGGATGAAAAAATATTTGCTGGTATTTCTGAAACTCGTTATTTCTTAGAAGCTTGGGAACCCCTCTCAATGAAAGTGCTTTTCCACAGTCTATGCTTAGGACTACGTGAAAAGGAAACAAACAATAGAGACAAAACTTAGAACTACTTTTTTTGTCAAGTATCAAAGGGCTACTACAAACCATGTTGAATTTAGAGTTCCAAATTCATCTATCTATATAGGAGACAACAGAGTGAAACCTGAAATAAAAACTGCTACTGTAAACGAACGCATCAACCTAGAAGAACAAAATTTGGTGAGCCAAGTGGGATTTGTGTACTTGTCATTACCACCACGTATCATCAAGTTTGGGTGAAAAAATATTTGCTGGTATTTCAGAAACTCGTAATTTCTTGGATGCTTGGCAACCCCTTCCAATGAAAGTGCTTTTCCAGAGTCTGTGCCTAGGGCTACTTGAAGAAGAAACAAACCATAGGGACAAAACTGAGAACTCCTTTTTTTTGCAAGTTTCAAAGTGCTACTACAAACGATGTTGGATTTAGAGTTCCAAATTCATCTATCTATATAGGAGAGAACAAAGTGAAACTTAAAAATAATAAGTGCTACTGTAAACGAACGCGTCAACCTAGAAGAAGAAAATTTGTTGAGCCCAGTGAGTATTGTGTTTTTGTCATTACCACTACGTATCATCAAGAATGGGTGAAAAAATATTTGCTGGTATTTCGGAAACTCGTAATTTCTTAGAAGCTTGGCAACCCCTCTCAATGAAAGTGCTTTTCCACAGTCTGTGCTTAGGGCTACTTGAAGAGGAAACAAACCATAGAGACAAATCTAAGAACTACTTTTTTTTGTTAAGTTTCAAAGAGCTACTACAAACCATGTTGGATTTAGAGTTCCAAATTCATCTATCTATATAGGAGAGAACAGAGGGAAACCTAAATATATAAACTGCTACTGTAGACGAACGCTTCAACCAAGAAGAACAAAATTCGGTGAGCCAAGTGGGATTTGTGTACTGATCATTACCACGAAGTATCACCAAGATTGGGTGAAAAAATATTTGCTGGTATATCGGAAACTCGTTATTTCTTAGAAGCTTGGCAACCACTCTCAATGAAAGTGCTTTTCCACAGTCTTGCTAAGGGCTACTTGAAGAGGAAACAAACCATAGAGACAAAACTGAGAACTCCTTTATTTTGTCAAGTTTCAAAGAGCTACTACAAATAATGTTGGATTTAGAGATCCAAATTCATCTATCTATATAGGAGAGAACAGAGTGAATCCTAAAAATAAAAACTGCTACTGTAAATGAAGGCTTCAACCTAGAAGAACAAAATTTGGTGAGCCAAGTGGGATATGTGTACTGATCCTTACCACCAAGTATCATCCAGATTGGGTGAAAAAATATTTGCTGGTATTTCGGAAACTCGTTATTTCTTTGAAGCTTGGCAACCCCTCTTAAATAAAGTGCTTTCCACAGTCTGTGCCTAGGGCTACGTGAAGAGGAAACAAACCATAGAGACAAAACTTAGAACTACTTTTTTTGTCAAGTCCAAGAGCTACTACAAATAATGTTGGATTTAGAGTTTCAAATTCATCTATGTATATAGGAGAGAACAGAGTGAAACCTAATTATAAAATCTGCTACTGTAGACGAATGCTTCAACCTAGAAAAACAAAATTTGGTGAGCCAAGTGGAATTTGTGTACTTATCATTACCACCACGTATCATCAAGATTGGGTGAAAAAATATTGCTGGTATTTCGGAAACTCGTAATTTCTTAGAAGCTTGGCAACCACTCTCAATGAAAGTGCTTTTCCACAGTCTTGCTAAGGGCTACTTGAAGAGGAAACAAACCATAGAGACAAAACTGAGAACTCCTTTATTTTGTCAAGTTTCAAAGAGCTACTACAAATAATGTTGGATTTAGAGATCCAAATTCATCTATCTATATAGGAGAGAACAGAGTGAATCCTAAAAATAAAAACTGCTACTGTAAATGAAGGCTTCAACCTAGAAGAACAAAATTTGGTGAGCCAAGTGGGATATGTGTACTGATCCTTACCACCAAGTATCATCCAGATTGGGTGAAAAAATATTTGCTGGTATTTCGGAAACTCGTTATTTCTTAGAAGCTTGGCAACCACTCTCAATGAAAGTGCTTTTCCACACTCTGTGCCTAGGGCTACTTGAAGAGGAAACAAACAATAGAGATAAAACTGAGAACTCCTTTATTTTGCCAAGTTTCAAAGAGCTACTACAAACCATGTTGGATTTGGAGTTCCAAATTCATCTATCTATATAGGAGACAACAGAGTGAAACCTAAAAATAAAAACTGCTACTGTAAACGAACGCTTCAACCTAGAAGAATAAAATTTGGTGAGCCAAGTGGGATTTGTGTACTTTTCATTACCACCACGTATCATCAAGATTGGGTGAAAAAATATTTGCTGTTATTTCGGGACCTCATAATTTCTTGGAAGCTTGGAAAAACCTTTCAATGAAACTGCTTTTCCACAATCTGTGCCTAGGGCTACTTGAAGAGGAAACAAACCATAAAGACAAAACTGAGAACTACTTTATTTTGTCAAGTTTCAAGGAGCTACTACAAACCATGTTGGATTTAGAGTTCCAAATTCATCTATCTATATAGGAGAGAACAGAGTAAAACCTAAATATAAAAACTGCTACTATAGAAGAACGCTTCAACCTAGAAGAACAAATTTGGTGAGCCAAGTGGGATTTGTGTACTGATCATTACCACCAAGTATCATCAAGATTGGGTGAAAAAATATTTGCTGTTATTTCGGAAACTCCTTATTTCTTAGAAGCTTGGCAACCCCTCTTAAATAAAGTGCTTTCCACAGTCTGTGCCTAGGGCTACGTGAAGAGGAAACAAACCATAGAGACAAAACTTAGAACTACTTTTTTTGTCAAGTATCCAAGAGCTACTACAAACCATGTTGAATTTAGAGTTCCAAATTCATCTATCTATATAGGAGAGAACACAGTGAAACCTAAAATAAACACTGCTACTGTAACGAACGCTTCAACCTAGAAGAACAAATTTGGTGAGCCAAGTGGCACTTGTGTACTTGTCATTACCACCACGTATCATCAAGATTGGGTGAAAAAATATTTGCTGGTATTTCCGAAACTCGTAATTTCTTGTATGCTTTGCAACCCGTTTTAATGAAAGTGCTTTTCCACAGTCTGTGCCTAGGGCTACGTGAAGAGGAAACAACCATAGAGACAAAACTGAGAACTACTTTTTTTGTCAAGTCCAAGAGCTACTACAAACCATGTTGGATTTAGAGTTTCAAATTAATGTATGTATATTGAAGAGAACAGAGTTAAACCAAATTATAAAATCTGCTACTGTAGACGAATGCTTCAACTTAGAAAACAAAATGTGGTGAGCCAAGTGGGATTAGTGTACTTATCATTACCACCACGTATCATCAAGATTGGGTGAAAAAATATTTGCTGGTACTTCGGAAACTCGTAATTTCTTGGAAGCTTCGCAACCCCTTTCAATGAAAGTTCTTTTCCACAGTCTATACTTAGGGCTATGTGAAGACGAAACAAACCATAGAGAGAAAACTTAGAACTACTTTTTTTGTCAAGTATCAAAGAGCTACTACAAACCATGTTGAATTTAGAGTACCAAATTCATCTATCTATATAGGAGAGAACGGAGGGAAACCTAAATTTATAAACTGCTACTGTAGACGAACGCTTCAACCTAGAAGAACAAAATTTGGTGAGCCAAGTGGGATTTGTGTACTGATCCATAACCCCAAGTATCATCAAGATTGGGTGAAAAAATATTTGCTGGTATTTCGGAATCTCCTTATTTCTTAGAAGCTTGGCAACCCCTCTCAATGAAAGTGCTTTTCCACAGTCTGTGCCTAGGTCTACTTGAAGAGGGAACAACCCATAGAGAAAAAACTGTGACCTCCTTTATTTTGTCAAGTTTCAAAGAGCTACTACAAACCATGTTGCATTTAGAGTTCCAAATTCATCTATCTATATAGGAGAGAACAGAGTGAAACCTAAAAATAAAAACTGCTTCTGTAGAGGAACGCTTCAACCTAGAAGAACAAAATTTGGTGAGCCAAGTGGGATTTGTGTGCTTGTCATTACCACCACGTATCATCCAGATTGGGTAAAAAATATTTGCTGGTATTTCGGAAACTCTTAATTTCTTGGAAGCTTGGCAACCCCTTTAATGAAAGTGCTTTTCCACAGTCTCTGCTTAGGGCTACTTGAAGAGGAAACAAATCATAGAGACATAACTGAGAACTACTTTTTTGGGGCAAGTTTCAAAGAGCTAGTGCAAACCATGTTGGATTTAGAGTTCCTAATTCATCTATCTATATAGGAGAGAACAGAGGGAAACCTAAAAATATAAACTGCTACTGTAAACGAACACTTCAAAATAGTAGAACAAAATTTGGTGAGTCAAGTGGGATTTGTGTACCGATCATTACCACCAAGTACTATCAAGATTGGGTGAAAAAATATTTGCTGACATTTCGAAAACTCATTGTTCTTGGCAGCTTGTCAACCCCTTTCAATGAATGTTCTTTCCACAGTCTGTGCCTGGGCTACTTGAATAGGAAACAAACCATAGAGGCAAAACTGAGAACTACTTTATTTTGTCAAGTTTCAAAGAGCTACTACAAATAATGTTGGATTTATAGTTCCAAATTCATCTATCTATATAGGAGAGAAGAGAGTGAAACCTAAATATAAAAACTGCTACTGTAGACGAACGCTTAAACCTAGAATCACAAAATTTGGTGAGCCAAGTGGGGTTTGTGTACTGATCCTTACCACGAAGTGTCATCAAGATTGGGTGAAAAAATATTTGCTGGTATTTCTGAAACTCGTTATTTCTTAGAAGCTTGGGAACCCCTCTCAATGAAAGTGCTTTTCCACAGTCTATGCTTAGGGCTACGTGAAGAGGAAACAAACAATAGAGACAAAACTTAGAACTACTTTTTTTGTCAAGTATCAAAGAGCTACTACAAACCATGTTGAATTTAGAGTTCCAAATTCATCTATCTATATAGGAGACAACAGAGTGAAACCTAAAATAAAAACTGCTACTGTAAACGAACGCTTCAACCTAGATGAACAAAATTTGGTGAGCCAAGTGGGATTTGTGTACTTGTCATTACCACCACGTATCATCAAGTTTGGGTGCAAAAATATTTGCTGGTATTACAGAAACTCGTAATTTCTTGGATGCTTGGCAACCCGTTTTAATGAAAGTGCTTTTCCACAGTCTGTGCCTATTGCTACTTGAAGAGGAAACAACCATAGAGACAAAACTGAGAACTACTTTTTTTGTCAAGTCCAAGAGCTACTACAAATAATGTTGGATTTAGAGTTTCAAATTCATCTATGTATATAGGAGAGAACAGAGTGAAACCTAATTATAAAATCTGCTACTGTAGACGAATGCTTCAACCTAGAAAAACAAAATTTGGTGAGCCAAGTGGAATTTGTGTACTTATCATTACCACCACGTATCATCAAGATTGGGTGAAAAAATATTGCTGGTATTTCGGAAACTCGTAATTTCTTGGATGCTTGCCAACCCCTTCCAATGAAAGTGCTTTTCCACAGTCTATGCTTAGGGCTATGTGAAGAGGATACAAACCATAGAGACAAAACTTAGAACTTCTTTTTTTGTCAAGTATCAAAGAGCTACTACAAACCATGTTGAATTTAGAGTTCCAAATTCATCTATCTATATTGGAGAGAACAGAGGGTAACCTATATATTAAAACTGCTACTGTAGACGAACACTCCAAACTAGAAGAACAAAATTTGGTGAGCCAAGTGGGATTTGTGTTCTAATCATTACCACCAAGTATCATCAAGATTGGGTGAAAAAATATTTGCTGGTACTTCAGAAACTCGTTATTTCTTAGAAGCTTGGCAACCCCTCTCAATGATAGTGCTTTTTCACAGTCTGTGCCTAGGGCTACTTGAAGAAGAAACAAACCTTATTGACAAAATTGAGAACTCCTTTATTTTGTCAAGTTTCAAAGAGCTACTAGAAACCATGTTGGATTTAGAGTTCCAAATTCATCTATCTATATAGGAGAGAACAAAGTGAAACCTAAAAATAAAAACTCCTACTCTAAACGAACGCTTCAACCTAG
The DNA here is from genome assembly GCF_048772815.1 of Callospermophilus lateralis. NCBI lineage: Eukaryota > Metazoa > Chordata > Mammalia > Rodentia > Sciuridae > Callospermophilus > Callospermophilus lateralis. The sequence continues at coordinate 273,998 of NW_027512635.1, forward strand.
AAGAACAAAATTTGGTGAGCCAAGTGGGATTTGTGTACTTGTCATTACCACAACGTATCATCAAGATTGGGTGAAAAAATATTTGCTGGTATTTCAGAAACTCGTAATTTCTTGGACGCTTGCAAACCCCTTTCAATGAAAGTGCTTTTCCACAGTCTCTGCTTAGGGCTACATGAAGAGGATACAATCTTATAGACATAACTGAGAACTACTTTTTTTGGGCAAGTTTCAAAGAGCTACTACAAACCATGTTGGATTTAGAGTTCCAAATTCATCTATGCATATAGCAGAGAACAGAGGGAAACCTAAAAATATAAACTGCTACTGTAAACGAATGCTTCAAACTAGAAGAACAAAATTTAGTGAGTCAAGTGGGATTTGTGTACCGATCATTACCACCACGTACCATCAAGATTGGGGGAAAAATGCTTGCTGGTATTTCGGAAACTCGTTATTTCTTGGAAGCTTGGCAACCCCTTTCAATGAACGTTCTTTTCACAGTCTGTGCTGGGAGCCATCAGCCAAGTAGGTATGACAAATTCCTTGCCAGCTTACTCCCATGCTGTCTAGTGGAAGGACTTCTGAAAGTTGACCTTGCTCAAAGACCAGGGCAGGATCTGTGTTTAGGGTGTTCCCCCTTTAAATTAGGGCGGTTTAGCATAATAGGAGATTAGGGTGTTCCCCCTTTAGAATAGGGCAGTTTAGCATAATAGGAGATTAGGGTGTTCCCCCTTTAGAATAGGGTGTATCCTGCTGCTGAGTTCCTCTTGAGTTCTTAGGGTCAGACAGTATATTTTGGGAGACAGAAGCCCATGTGGAGTGGATTTGGGAGAGAGTGGATTTGGGCAGAGTGTGGATTTGGGCAGAGAACGTGGATTCCCCCAGAGCGTGTTTGTAGACGGCCGGTGTGAGTTCGGGAATAAAGAATTGCTGTTTGAATCTACAAGCTGTGTGGAGACTCGTGATTTGTGCCCAGACAGAGACTGTGGCATCTGGTATCTCATACGCGGAACGTCTGAAACTTGGAGGTAAGTGAAATTGCTCGCCCCTGAGGGAAGGCGGAGAATGGGTGACCATTTCAAAAAACAATGTGTTCTTCTTTTGATTTATTTTGTTTTTCTTTCAAGCTGCCTATCCCTAGAAATTTCTCAGGCAAACTGGAAAAAATGGTTGACTAAAGGCTTGAAGTTTGTCGGCCCAGAGAAAGAGAAAATTGATACAACGATTTTTTATTCCGTTTTTGCTTCATTCAATTTCAGTTTTGTTTTGTGTTATCTTATTGGGTTGTGTTATCTTTATAGTTGATTAAAACAAACTGAAAAGATGTTAAGTAAATTGTTAGAGGTTCAGAACATGGAGATAGACATTTTAGATCAAGCAAAAGAGAAGGTCTCTCGAGCTACTCAGACAGAGGAAGAAAATTTAAAGGAAAAGTGGTTGTTAGGAAAAAGGCCACAACAGGAGGCTGTTACTAACTCCGTTTTATCACAAGAGGGTTTAATTCAACCAACAGCCCCACCGATAGAGACAGCTGAGTGGCCCTCAAACCCCGTAGTTGATAAATGCAATCCTGAGACAGGACCTCAAAGATTAGCATGCCCTGTACTTGAACAGGTAGAAGGGCAGCGAATTCACCGTGCTTTAGATTTTAAAACAGTGAAGCAGTTAAAGGAGGCTGTAACAACCTATGGTCCCTAAGCTCCCTTCACGGTGAGCATGGTCGAGTCCATTACTAACTTGGACATGACGCCAGCATATTGGGCTAGCATGTGTAAATCTGTGCTAAATGGAGGACAATATTTGTTATGGAAGGTTGCCAATGAGGAATTTTGCGCAGAGACAGCTAGGCGAAATGCAGCAGCCAGTTACCCTCAAAGAAATCTAGAAATGTTACTAGGGAAAGGACCTTATGAGGGTCAGCGGCAACAAATTGAATATGATCCTGCTATATATGCACAAATTGCTGCAGACGCAGTTAGGGCATGGAAGACTTTACAAGGACATGGAGATTTACAAGGTCAGCTATCTAAGGTAATACAGAGAGCTAATGAACCTTATGCTGACTTTGTAGATAGGCTAATTCAAACGGCTGCCAAAATATTTGGGGATACGGAACAAGCAATGCCATTAATAAAACAACTGGCTTATGACCAAGCAAATCGTTGCTGCAGAGAGGTTATTAGACCATGGAGACATGAAGATTTAAACACATATATTAAATTATGTAGAGATATTAATGAACAAGGGCAAGTCTTGGCAGCTGCAGTACAACAGGCTTTAGATGCCAGGCCAAAAACATGCTATGATTGTGAACAAATAGGACATTTTAAAAGGAGTTGCCCCATAGGAGGAGGATTTAACAAAACTAGGAATCAAAGAAATAGAATACCGGGTATTTGCCCACGATGCCATAGAGGGAGACATTGGGCTAATGAATGCCATTCTCAAACTACCATCGAGGGTACTCCCTTACCAAAAAATGGACAAGGACCAGGTATTTACCCACGATATCCTGGAGAAAGGCATCAGGCTCCATTGCCAAAAAACGGACAGCCGGGCCCAATGCTCCGGGACCACAACCACAAATATATGGGGCAGTGAAGGAACCCAGCAACACCATCAGAGTAGTGCCCAGGACACATTGTCCATTAAATCCCTCATCAGACAAACCCGAGGGAGCGCAGGGTTGGACATCTGCACCTCTGCCAGAGCAGTACTAACTCCAGAGATGGGAGTTCAAATCATTCCCACAGGAATAAAAGGACCTCTTCCTCAAGGGACAGTAGGCTTATTATTGGGACGTAGTTCATCTACATTAAAAGGACTTATGATAAGTCCTGGGGTAATTGATTCCGACTATGTAGGTGAAATAAAAATTATAGCTAGTTCTCCAAGAGGTATATCAGTAATTTCACCTGGAGATAGAATAGCACAGTTGTTAATAATACCCAGCCTACATAATAAATTTCCTAGTCATAGTGTAAAAAGAGGTTCCAGGGGATTAGGCTCCAGAGGTGTAGATTGAGCTATGTTTTCTTTAAATTTAGATTCTCGCCCAATGTTAAAACTAAATATTCAAGGACACGACTTTAATGGGCTACTGGACACAGGTGCAGACCTTAGCATCATATCTAGTAAGGAATGGCCAAAACATTGGCCATTACAACAAGCCACTCAAACGCTTCAAGGCCTAGGAGTGGCTACTAATCCCCATAGAAGTGCAATGATATTTGATTGGAAGGATCCTGAAGGATGTGAGGGAACTATACAGCCCTATGTATTGGATCATCTTCCTATAAATTTATTGGGGCGAGATGTCCTAGATCAATTAGGTTTGATGTTAACAAATAACATCAATCCTAATGCGCCCACTACTAGGGCTAGACAAGGTTTTAGGAAAGAAAAAAGATTAGGAAAGCGAGGACAAGGTATAGCAGCACCAATTCAAATAGATCAAGGAACAGACAGACATGGGTTGGATTTTCAGAAAGGGCCACAGAGACAGTAAAAATTACTTGGAAATCAGAAAGACCAGTGTGGGTTCCTCAGTGGCCCCTGTCTAAAGAAAAGATACAAGTAGCCCATTATCTGGTCAAACAACAATTAGCAGAAGGACATATACAACCTTCCATATCTCCCCATAATACTCCCATTTTTGTCATTAAAAAGAAATCTGGTAAATGGAGATTATTGCAAGATTTAAGAGCCATTAATAATGAAATGGTTATTATGGGACCTGCTCAATCAGGGATTCCTCAATTGTCTGCTTTGCCAAAAACCTGGCATGTTTTAGCCATAGATATTAAAGATTGTTTTTTTTCAATTCCAATTCATCCCGAGGATAGTCCACGTTTTGCATTTACTATCCCTGCATTAAATCATGAAGGTCCTGATCAGAGATATGAATGGAATGTACTCCCTCAAGGGATGGCTAACAGTCCAACTATGTGTCAAATATATGTTAATAAAGCAATCCAGCCACTTAGAAATCAAAATCCTGAACTACAAATATTTCACTATATGGATGATGTATTATTGGCACATAAAGATAAAAACATATTGCTGGAATGTTATGCCACACTTACAAACTTATTAAAAAGTTATAATCTAGAGATAGCAATAGATAAAGTACAATTAAATTTTCCAATTAATTATTTAGGAGTTCTATTATCCTCAACCATGGTCCGTCCACCAAAAATTCAAATACGAGTAGATCAACTCAAGTCACTTAACGACTTTCAAAAGTTATTGGGAGACATAAATTGGATAAGGCCTTATCTAGGCATATCAATAGGAGAGTTGGGACCTTTATTTGATATTCTAAAAGGTCCATCAGATCCAAACTCACCCCGCATGTTAACGCCTGAAGCAAGAAAGGCATTGAAAATTATTGAAACATATATGGAAAATATACATTTGGATAGAATTGATATAAGTTTGCCTTTATTATTTATTGTACTACCAACAAAAAATATTCCTACAGGAGTATTTTGGCAAGAAGGTCCATTATTGTGGATACATTTATCTTATTCTCCTAACACTATTCTTACTAGGTATCCTGAGGCTGTAGGACAATTAATACTCAAAGGAATAAAAGCAGCAAAGGGAGTGTTTGGAATTTCTCCCAATAAAATTATTACTCCATACACTATGGATCAAATTGATGAGTTAGCTAATGAGTTAAATACTTGGGCAATAATCATGTGTAAATCTAATGTTTCATTTGATAATCACTTACCATCTAATCCTTTGTTGTCTTTTTGGTCTAAGCATCCTGTAGTTTTTCCAAAAATGACAAGAAAAACCCCTATCATGAATGCTCCAAATATATTCACTGATGGGTCAAATAATGGTACAGCAGCAGTAGTTACCCCTGATCAAACTTTTACATTTTTAGTACCCAAACAATAAGCTCAAAAGGTAGAGCTTAATGCAGTATTACAAGCCTTTTTAATGTTTAAAGATTCTGTATTTAATTTATTTTCTGATAGTCAGTATGTAGTTAATGCTATAGTATCTCTTGAAGATGCTGGTAGGATTTCCCCTTCTTCTACTGTTTTCTCTTTGTTTTCCATGATACAAAGTCTAATCTGGGACTGAAAAGAACCATTCTTTATAGGACATATTAGAGCACATACAGGATTACCTGGAGCCCTTAGTTTAGGCAATGATTTAGCAGATAAAACTACACATGACATACATATTTTCTCTACACTAGAAGAAGCTACGAATTTTCATAAAAAATTCCATGTTAATGCTAATACTTTACAAAAGTGTTTTAAAATAACTAAGGAACAAGCCAGACATATAATAAAACAATGTCAAAATTGTGTGACCTTTTTACCACAAGTTAATCTTGGAGTCAATCCTAGAGGACTGATACCTAACCATATTTGGCAGATGGACGTCACACACTTGCCAGAATTTGGAAAATTAAAATATTTACATGTTACAGTTGATACCTCTTCTGGATTTTTGATGGGCTCCCTTCATGCCGGAGAAAAAACTAAAGATGTTATAGCTCATTGCTTACAAAATTTTGCCACTGCGGGCGTTCCTAAACAGTTAAAAACTGATAACGGTCCTGACTACACCTCTACCTCTTTTAAACAATTTTTCTCATCATTTGGTATTACTCATATAACAGGAATTCCATACAATCCACAGGGACAAGGCATAGTTGAAAGAGCTCATCAAATTATTAAAACGTACTTACTAAAACAAAAAGAGGGAATTGGAAAGGGGTATATATCCCCCAAAGATAAACTTAAAATAACGCTTTTTACTCTAAACTTTTTAAATTTGGATTCATCAGGACTTAGTGCTGCGGAAAGGCATAGGTATCCAAAAAATGTGCATAAGCCTAAAGTTCTTTGGAAAGATATTCTAACAGGACAATGGAAAGGTCCAGACCCAGTGATTGTCTGGAGTCGGGGCTCTGTTTGCGTGTTTCCACAGGGAGAACAGCAGCCGATTTGGATTCCAGAAAGACTAACCAAAACGATTTCTACAGATCGAAAAGAAGATGATTTGACTCAAATCCATAACAGCTGATATCCAGAACTCCAGCTGGCCATTCTTACATCTGCAACTGTGATTAACCAGGATGCTTTTTTCAATATCTATTTTATTATTGCATTTTCCACATCATAAGGTTCTATTTTTATTTTTTTGAGCTCATACAAACCTAGGTTAATGTTTTTCTGATCAGTTTTATTTTTTGACTATAGAGTTTTTAAACATTGCAATGGAGATTTCACCTAGGTAAAGCTACAAGGCCTTTATTATTATCTTATGTGTTGTACGTTTGTTTGCACATTTGTGTTTTGTTTTGTATGTCTGTGTGTGCGTATTTCATATATGAGGAGCGCTCATGAGAAAATGGATCCGAATTATTTTTTTTTATTCACGTGATATAAATGGCTTAATTTAAATTAGATAAACAGCTGTTAAGGATTGTTTTTAAAGGTGGTTAACAGATCTGCTTGTTTACTAATTTAAATCAGGTAAACAGCTGTTAAGGATTGTTTTTTTAGGAGTTTAACAGATCTGTTTGTTTACTTTCACCTTTCCTTTTCATTATATTAAATAATTCTTTTCAGGATAATGTCTTTTTAGCATCATTGCCAGAATTCCTATCTTCATCCCAATGAATATAACTCAACAAGTATGCTCAATCAAGGAGCCAACTTACTTTGGGAGGCAACGGACTTTGGGAGGAGACGGACATATTGATTGATTCCTCCACTTTGAACTACTTGCAGAACTTGCCTGGACTATGTAACTACGTTTAGTGCAGCTAATTGTGGTAATGCTGGCATATATTTGCTGATGGTGTCACCAGTGATGCAATTTTTATTTCCTTGCGAGCGCACCACATGTTAATTGTGGTAATGCTGGCATATCTTTGCTGATGGTGTCACCAATGATGCAATTTTTCCAAAGGAACTGTCAATTGGCTTGGTGTCGTGGCATTTCTGTATCCTCCACCCTTCTGCTAGTGATGGTCTAAATTTGGGGGCCAATGGCTATATGCTGGACCGGTAGTCAGTGACCGGTATGATCCAATTGTAGTGGTATCAACCTAAGACAGGAGGCTGACGCCTAAATGTCAGTTGCCTAAAGGTCAGTTTTCCGATGATGGGTAAGAACCATATGTTGAATTGGACAACCTACCAGGCACGGTCCTTAAGCCACATTAACCTCACTCCCCAACTGGCACCAAGGCCAAATTTGGGGGCCAACAGAGGTGAGGCAAATAACCTCACCCCCCCACTGGTGCATAGACCTATCCACAACTATGGCTGTATGCTGGACCGGTAGTCAGTGACGGGTATGATCCACTTGCAGTGGTATCAACCTAAGACAGGAGGCTGATTCCTAAAGGTCAGTTTTCCAACGACGGGTAAGAGCCATATGTTGAACTGGACAACCTACCAGGCATGGTCCTTAAGCCACATTACTTGTTGTTTAATTAATCAGAAGGAGGGAGATGCCAGGAGCCATCAGCCAAGTAGGTATGACAAATTCCTTGCCAGCTTACTCCCATGCTGTCTAGTGGAAGGACTTCTGAAAGGTGACCTTGCTCAAGGACCAGGGCAGGATCCGTGTTTAGGGTGTTCCCCCTTTAGAATAGGGCAGTTTAGCATAATAGGAGATTAGGGTGTTCCCCCTTTAGAATAGGGCAGTTTAGCATAATAGGAGATTAGGGTGTTCCCCCTTTAGAATAGGGCATATCCTGCTGCTGAGTTCCTCTTGAGTTCTTAGGGTCAGACAGTATATTTTGGGAGACAGAAGCCCATGCGGAGTGGATTTGGGAGAGAGTGGATTTGGGCAGAGTGTGGATTTGGGCAGAGAACGTGGATTCCCCCAGAGCGTGTTTGTAGACGGCCGGTGTGAGTTCGGGAATAAAGAATTGCTGTTTGAATCTACAAGCTGTGTGGAGACTCGTGATTTGTGCCCAGACAGAGACTGTGGCAAGTCTGTGCCTAGGGCTACTTGAAGAGGAAACAAGCCATAGAGGCAAAACTGAGAACTACTTTATTTTGTCAAGTTTCAAAGAGCTACTACAAACCATGTTGGATTTTGAGTTCCGAATTCATCTATCTATATAGGACAGAGCAGAGTGAAACCTAAATATAAAAACTGCTACTGTAAAAGAACGCTTCAACCTGGAAGAACAAAATTTGGTGAGCCAAGTGGGATTTGTGTACTTGTCATTACCACCACGTATCATCAAGATTGGGTGAAAAAATATATGCTATTATTTCGGAAACTCGTTATTTCTTAGAAGCTTGGCAACCCCTCTCAATGAAAGTGCTTTTCCAGAGTCTGTGCCTAAGGCTACTGGAAAAGGAAACAAACCATAGAGACAAAACTGTGAACTCCGTTATTTTGTCAAGTTTCAAAGAGCTACTACAAATCATGTTGGATTTAGAGTTCCAAATTCATCTATCTATATAGGAGAGAACAGAGTGAAACCTAAAAATAAAAACCGCTAGTGTAAACGAACGCTTCAACCTAAAAGAACAAAATTTGGTGAGCCAACTGGGATTTGTGTACTTTTCATTACCACCACGTATCATACAGATTGGGTGAATAAATATTTGCTGGTATTTCGGAAACTCATAATTTCTTGGAATCTTTGCAACCCCTTTAATGAAAGTGCTTTTCCACAGTCTCTGCTTAGGGCTACTTGAAGAGGAAACAAACCATAGAGACAAAACTGAGAACTCCTTTATTTTTTCAAGTTTCAAAGAGCTACTACAAACCATGTTGGATTTACAGTTCCAAATTCATCTATCTATATAGGAGAGAACAGAGTGAAACCTAAATATAAAAACTGCTACTGTAGACGAACGCTTCAATCTAGAAGACAAAATTTGGTGAGCCAAGAGGGATGTGTGAACTTGTCATTACCACAATGTATCATCAAGATTGGGTGAAAAAATATTTGCTGGTATTTCAGAAACTCGTTATTTCTCAGAAGCTTCGCAACACCTCTCAATGAAAGTGCTTTTCCACAGTCTGTGCCTAGGGCTACTTGAAGAGAAAACAAACCATAGAGACAAAATTGAGAACTAATTTTTTTGTCAAGTTTCAAAGAGCTACTACAAACAATGTTGGATTTAGAGTTCTAAATTCATCTATCTATATAGGAGAGAAGAGAGGAAAACATAAATACTAAAAATGCTACTGTAGACGAACGCTTAAACCTAGAAGAACAAAATTTGGTTGAGGCAAGAGGGGTTTGTGTACTGATCATTACCACCAAGTATCATCAAGATTGGCTGAAAAAATATTTGCTGGTATTTTGGAATCTGGTTATTTCTTAGAAGCTTGGCAACCCCTCTCACTGAAAGTGCTTTTCCACAGTCTGTGCCTGGGGTTATTTGAAGAGGAAACAAACCATAGAGACAAAACTGATAACTCCTTTATTTTGTCAAGTTTCAAAAAGCTACTACATTCAATGTTGGATTTAGAGATCCAAATTCATCTAACTTTATGGGAGAGAACAGAGTGAAACTTAAAAATAAAATCTGCTACTGTAAACGAACGCTTCAACTAGAAGAAAAAAATTTGGTGAGCCAAGTGGGATTTGTGTACTTTTCATTAACACCACGTATCATCAAGATTGTGTGAAAAAATATTTGCTGGTATTTCGGAAACTCGTAATTTTTTGGAAGCTTGGCAACCCCTTTCAATGAAAATGCTTTTCCACAGTCTCTTATTAGGGCTACTTGAAGAGGAAACTAATCATAGAAACAAAACTGAGAACTACTTTTTTTGGCAAGTTTCAAACAGCTACTACAAACCATGTTGGATTTAGAGTTCCAAATTCATCTATCTATATAGGAGAGAACAGAGGGAAACCTAAAAATAAAAACTGCTACTGTAAACGAACGCTTCAACCAAGAAGAACAAAATTTGGTGAGCCAAGTGGGATTTGTGCTTGTCATTACCACCACGTATCATCAAGATTGGGTGAAAAATATTGGCTGGTATTTCAGAAACTCGTTATTTCTCAGAAGCTTGGCAACCCCTCTCAATGAAAGTGCTTTTCCACAGTCTGTGCCTTGGGCTACTTGAAGAGGAAACAAACTATAGAGACAAAACTGAGAACTCCTTTATTTTGTCAAGTTTCAAAGAGCTACTACAAACCATGTTGGATTTAGAGATCCAAATTCATCTATCTGTATAGGAGAGAACAGAGTGAAACTTAAAAATAAAAACTGCGACTGTAAACGAATGCTTCAACTAGAAGAACAAAATTTGGTGAGCTAAGTGGAAATTGTGTACTGATCATTACCACCAAGTATCATCCAGATTGGGTGAAAAAACATTTGCTGGTATTTCAGAAACTCGTAATTTCTTGGAAGCTTTGCAACCTGTTTCAATGTAAGTGCTTTTCCACAGTCTGTGCCTAGGGCTTCTTGAAGAGGAAACAAACCATAAAGACAACACTGAGAACTCCTTTCTTTTGTAAAGTTTCAAAGAGCTACTACAAACCATGTTGGATTTAGTGTTCAAAATTCATCTTTCTATATAGGAGGGAACACAGTGAAACCTAAATATAAAAACTGCTACAGTAGACGAACGCTTAAACCTAGATGAACTAATTTGGTGAGCCAAGTTGGATTTGTAAATTGATCATTTCCACCAAGTATCATCAAGATTGGGTGAAAAAATATTTGCTGGTATTTCGGAAACTAGTTAATTCTTAGAAGCTTGGCAACCCCTCTCAATGAAAGTGCTTTTCCACAGTCTCTGCTTAGGGCTACTTGAAGAGGAAACAAATCAAAGAGAAAAAACTGAGATCTCCTTTATTTTGTCAAGTTCAAAGCGCTACTACAAACCATGTAGGATTTAGAGTTCCAAATTCATCTATCTATATAGGAGAGAACAGAGAAAAATTTAAATATAAAAACTGCTACTGTAGACGAACACTTCAACCTAGAAGAACAAAATTTGGTGAGCCAAGTGGGATTTGTGTAGTGATCATTACCACCAAGAATCATCAAGATTGGGTGAAAAAAATTTGCTGGTATTTCGGAAGCTCGTTATTTCTTAGAAGCTTGGCAACACCTCTCAATGAAAGTGCTTTTCAACAGTCTGTGCCTAGGGCTACTTGAAGAGAAAACAAACCATTGTGATAAAACTGAGAACTCCTTTATTTTGTCAAGGTTCAAAGAGCTACTAGAAACCATGTTGGATTTATAGTTCCAAATTCATCTATCTATATAGGAGAGAACAGAGGGAAACCTAAATATTAAAACTGCTACTGTGGACGAATGCTGCAACCTAGAAGAACAAACGTTGGTTAGCCAAGTGGGTTTGTGTACTGATCATTACCACCAAGTATCATCAGGATTTCGTGAAAAAATATTTGCTGGTATTTCAGAATCTCGTAATTTCTTGGAAGCTTTGCAACCTTTTTCAATGAAAGTGCTTTGCCATAGGCTCTGCTTAGGGCTACATGAAGAGGAAACAAACCATAGAGACAAAACTGAGGACTCCCTTATTTTGTCAAGTTTCAAATAGCTACTACAAACCATGTTGGATTTAGAGTTCCAAATTCATCTATCTATATAGGAGAGAACAGAGTGAAACCTAAATATAAAAACTGCTACAGTAGCCGAACGCGTAAACTTAGAAGAACAAAATTTGGTGAGCCAAGTTGGATATGTGAACTGATCATTACCACCAAGTATCATCAAGATTGGGTGAAAAAATATTTGCTGGTATTTCGGAAACTCGTTATTTCTTAGAAGGTTGGCAACCCCTCTCAATGAAAGTGCTTTTCCACAGTCTGTGCCTAGGGCTACTTGAAGAGGAAAAAAACCATTGAGACAAAACTGAGAACTCTTTTATTTTGTCAAGTTTCATAGAATTACTACAATCCATGTTGGATTTAGAGTTCCAAATTTATCTATCGACATAGGAGAGAACAGAGGGAAACCTAAATATAAAAACTGCTACTGTAGACGAACGTTTCAACATAGATGAACAAAATTTGGTGAGACAATTGGGTTTTGTGTACTGATCACTACCACGAAGTATCATCAAGATTGGTTAAAAAAATATTTGCTGGTATTTCGGAAACTCGTTAATTCTTAGAATCTTGGCAGAGCCTCCCAATGAAAGTGCTTTTCCGCAGTGTTTGCCTAGGGCTACTTGAAGAGGAAACAAACCATAGAGACAAAACTGAGAACTCCTTTATTTTGTCAAGTCTCAAAGAGTACTACAAACCATGTTGGATTTAGAGTTCCAAATTCATCTATCTATATAGGAGAGAACAGAGTGAAACCTAAAAATAAAAACTGCCACTCTAAACGAAAGCTTTAACCTAGAAGAACAAAATTCGGTGATTCAATTGGGATTTGTGTTCTTGTCATTACCACCAAGTATCACCAAGATTGGGTGAAAAAATATTTGCTGGTATTTCAGAAACTCGTTATTTCTTAGAAGCTTGGCAACCCCTCTCAATGAAAGTGCTTTTCCACAGTGTGTGCATAGGGCTACTTGAAGAGGAAACAAACCATAGAGACAAAACTGAGAACTCCTTTGTTTTGTCAAGTCTCAAAGAGCTACTACAAACCATGTTGGATTTAGAGTTCCAAATTCTTCTATTAATATAGGAGAGAACAGAGGGGAACCTGAATATAAAAACTGCTACTGTAGATGAACGCTTTAAGCTAGAAGAACAAAATTTGATGAGCCCAGTGGGATTTGTGTACTGATCATAACCACCAAGTATCATCAAGATTGGGTGAAAAAATATTTGATGGTATTTCAGAACTCGTTATTTCTTAGAAGCTTGGCAACCCCTTTCAAAGAAAGTGCTTTTCCACAGTCTGTGCATAGGGCTACTTGAAGAGGAAACAAACCACAGAGACAAACTGAGAACTCCTTTATATTGTCAGGTTTCAAAGAGCTACTACGAACCCTGTTGAATTTAGAGTTCCAAATTCATCTATCTATATAGGAGAGAACAGATGGAAACCTAAATATAAAAACTGCTACTGTAGACGAACGCTTCAAACTAGAAGAACAAAATTTCGTGAGCCAAGTGGGATTTGTGTACTGATCATTACCATGAAGTATCATCAAGATTGGGTGAAAAAATACTTGCTGGTATTTCGGAAATACGTTATTTCTAAGAGCTTGGCAACCCGTCTCAATGAAAGTGCTTTTACACAGTCTGGCCCTGGGCTACTTGAACAGGAAACAAACCATACAGACAAAACTGAGAACTCCTTTATTTTGTCAAGTTTCAAATAGCTTCTAAAAACATGTTGGAATTAGAGTTCCAAATTCATCTCTCTATATAGGAGAGAACAGAGTGAAACCTAAATATAAAAACTGCTACTGTAGATGAACGCTTCAACCTAGAAGAACAAAATTTGTGAGCCAAGTGAGATTTGTGCACTGATCATTACTACCAAGTGTCATCAAGATTGGGTGAAAAAATATTTGCTGGTATTTCGGAAACTCGTTATATCTTAGAAGTTTGGACACCCCTCTCAATGCAAGTGCTTTTCCACAGTGTGTGCCTAGGGCTACTTGAAGAGGAAACAAACAATGGAGACTAAACTGAGAACTCCTTTATTTTTCAAGTTTCAAAGAGCTACTACAAATCATGTTGGATTTAGAGTTCCAAATTCATCTATCTATGTAGGAATGAACAGAGTGAAACCAAAAAATAAAAGCTGCTACTGTCATCGAACGCTTCAACCTAAAAGAACAAAATTTGGTGAGCCAAGTAGGATTTGTGTACCTGTCATTACCACCACGTATCATCAAGATTGGGTGAAAAAATATCTGCTGGTATTTCGGAAACTCGTAATTTCTTGGAAGCTTGGCAACCCCTTTCAATGAAAATGCTTTTCCACAGTCTCTCCTTAGGGCTACTTGAAGAGGAAACAAACCATAGGGACAAAACTGAGAACTACTTTATTTTGTCAAGTTTCAAAGAGCTACTACAAACCATGTTGGATTTAGAGTTACAAATTCATCTATCTATATAGGAGAAAAAAGAGTTAAACCTAAATATAAAAACCGCTACTGTAGACCATGGCTTCAACCTAGTAGAACAAAATTTGGTTAGCCAAGTGGGATTTGTGTACTAATCATTACCACCAAGTATCATCAAGATTGGGTGAAAAAATATTTGCTGATATTTCGGAAACTCGTTATTTCTTAGAAGCTTCGCAACCCCTCTCAATGAAAGTGCTTTTCCACAGTCTGTGCCCTAGGGCTACTTGAAGGGAAAACAAAACCTAGAGACAAAACTGAGAACTCCTTTATTTTGTCAAGTCTCAAAGAGTACTACAAACCATGTTGGATTTAGAGTTCCAAATTCATCTATCTATATAGGAGAGAACAGAGTGAAACATAAAAATAAAAACTGCCACTCTAATCGAAAGCTTTAACCTAGAACAACAAAATTCGGTGATTCAATTGGGATTTGTGTTCTTGTCATTACCACCAAGTATCATCAAGATTGGGTGAAAAAATATTTGCTGGTATTTCGGAAATTCGTTATTTCTAAAAGCTTGGCAACCCCTCACAATGAAAGTGCTTTTCCACAGTCTGGGCCTAGGGCTACTTGAAGAGGAAACAAAACAGAGACAAAACTGAGCACTCCTTTATTTTGTCAAATTTCAAAGAATTACTACAATCCATGTTGGATTTAGAGTTGCAAATTCATCTATCAATATAGGAGAGAACAGATGGAAGCATAAATATAAAAACTGCTACTGTAGACGAACGCTTCAAACTAGAAGAACAAAATTTGGTGAGCCAAGTGGGATTTGTGTACTGATCATCACCACCAAGTATCATCAAGATTGGGTGAAAAAATAGTTGCTCGTATTTCGGAAACTCGTTATATCTTAGAAGCTTGGCAAACCCTCTCAATGAAAGTGCCATTCCTCAGTCTGGGCCTATGGCTACTTGAAGAGGAAACAAACCATAGAGACAAATCTGATAACTCCTTTCTTTTGTCAAGTTTCAAATAGCTTCTACAAACCATGTTGGATTTAGAGTTCCAAATTCATCTATCTATATTGGAGAGAACAGAGTGAAACCTAAATATAAAAACTGCTACTGTAGATGAACGCTTCAACCTAGAAGAACAAAATTTGGTGAGCCAAGTGGGATTTGTGTACTGATCATTACCACCTAGTATCATCAAGATTGGTTGAAATAATATTTGCTGTTATTTTGAAAATCCTTATATCTTAGAAACTTGGCAACAACTCTCAATGCAAGTGCTTTTCCACAGTCTGTGCTTAGGGCTACTTGAAGAGGAAACAAACCATATAGACAAAACTGAGAACTCCTCTATTTTGTAAAGTTTCAAATAGGTACTACAAACCATGTTGTATTTAGAGTTCCAAATTCATCTATCTATATAGGAGAGAACAGAGTGAAACGTAAAAATAAAACTGCTACTGTAAACGAACGCTTCAACCTAGAAGAACAAAATTAGGTGAGCCAAGTGGGATTTGTGTACTTGTAATTACCACCACCGATCATCAAGATTGGGTGAAAAAATATTTGCTGGTATATCGGAAACTCGTTAATTCTTCGAAGATTGGCAACCCCTGTCAATGAAAGTGCTTTTCCACAGTCTGTGCCTAGGGCTACTTGAAGAGGAAAAAAACCATAGAGACAAAACTGAGAACTCCTTAATTTTGTCACGTTTCAAAGAGCTACTACGAACCCTGTTGGATTTAGAGTTCCAAATTAATCTATCTATATAGGAGAGAACAGAGGGAAACCTAAATATAAAAACTGCTACTGTAGACGAACGCTTCAAGCTAGAAGAACAAAATTTGGTGAGCCAAGTGGGATTTGTGTTCTGATAATTACCACGAAGTATCATCAAGTTTGGGTGAAAAAATATTTGCTGGTATTTCGGAAATTCGTTATTTCTAAAAGCTTGGCAACCCCTCTCAATGAAAGTGCTTTTCCACAGTCTGTGCCTAGGGCTAATTGAAGAGGAAACAAACTATGGAGACAAAACTGAGAACTCCTTTATTTTGTCAAGTTTCAAAGAGCTACTACAAATCATGTTGGATTTAGTGCTCCAAATTCATCTATCAATATAGGAGAGAACAGAGTGAAACCTAAAAAAAAAACCTGCTACTGTAAACGAACGCTTCAACCTAGAAGAACAAAATTTGGTGAGCCAAGTGGGATTTCTGTACTGGTAATTGCCACCACGTATCATCAAGATTGGGTGAAAAAATATCTGCTGGTATTTCGGAAACTCGTTAATTCTTAGAAGCTTGGCAACCCCTCTCAATGAAAGTGCTTTACAACAGTCTGTGCATAGGGCTACTTGAAGAGGAAACAAAGCATAGAGACAAAACTGAGAACTCCTTTATTTTGTCAAGTCTCAAAGAGCTACTACGAACCATGTTGGATTTAGAGTTCCAAATTCATCTATCTATATTGGAGAGAACAGAGAGAAACCTAAATATAAAAACTGCTCCTGTAGACGAACGCTTTAAGCTCGAAGAACAAAATTTGGTGAGCCTATGGGATTTGTGTACTGATCATTACCACCAAGTATCATCAAGATTGGGTGAAAAAATATTTGCTGGTATTTCGGAAACTCGTTAATTCTTAGAAACTTGGCAACCCCTCTCAATGAAAGTGCTTTACCACAGTCTGTGCCTAGTGCTACTTGAAGAGGAAACAAACCATAAAGACAAAACTGAGATCTTCTTTATTTTGTCAAGTTTCAAAGAGCTACTACAAACCATGTTGGATTTAGAGTTCCAAATTCATCTATGTATTTAGGAGTGAACAGAGGGAATAATAAATATAAAAACTGGTACTGTAGACGAACGCTTCAACCTAGAAGAACAAAATTTGGTGAGTCAAGTGGGATTTGTGTACTGATCATTTCCTCCAAGTATCATCAAGATTGGGTGAAAAAATATTTGCTGGTATTTCGGAAACTCGTTATTTCTTACAAGCTTGGCAACCCCTCTCAATGAAAGTGCTTTTCCACAGTCTTTGCCTAGGGCAACTTGAAGATGAAACAAACCATAGAGACAAAACTGAGAACTTTTTTATTTGGTCAAGTTTCAAAGAGCTACTACAAACCATGTTAGATTTAGAGTTCCAATTTCATCTATGTATATAGGAGAGAACAGAGGGAAACCTAAATATAAAAACTGCTAGTGTAGACGAACGCTTAAACCTAGAAGAACAAAATTTGGTGAGCCAAGTGGGATTTGTGTACTGATCAATACCACCAAGTATCATCACGATTGGGTGAAAAAACATTTGCTGGTATTTTGAAAACTCGTTATTTCTAAAAGCTTGGCAACACCTCTCAATGAAAATGCTTTTCCACAGTCTCTGCTTAGGGCTACTTGAAGAGGAAACAAACCATAGAGACAAAACTGAGAACTACTTTTTTTGTGTCAAGTTTCAAAGAGCTACTACAAACCATGTTGGATTTAGAGTTCCAAATTCATCTATATAGGAGTAAACACAGAGAACCTAAATATAAAAACTGCTACTTTAGACGAACGCTTCAACCTAGAAGAACAAAATTTGGTGAGCCAAGAGGGATTTGTGTCCTGATCATTACCACCAAGTATCATCAAGATTTTGTGAAAAAATATTTGCTGGTATTTCAGAAACTCGTTATTTCTTAGAATCTTGGCAACCCCTCTCAATGAAAGTGCTTTTCCACAGTCTGTGCCTAGGGTACTTGGAGAGGAAGCAAACCATAGAGACAAAACTGAGAACTCCTTTATTTTGTCAAGTTTCAAAGAGCTACTAGAAACCATGTTGGATTTAGAGTTCCAAATTCATCTATCTATATAGGAGAGAACAGAGTGAAACCTAAATATAAAAACTGCTACTGTACACGAGCGCTTCAACCTAGAAGAACAAAATTTGGTGAGCCATGAGGGATTTGTGTACTGATCATTACCACCAAGTATCATCAAGATTGAGTGACAAAATATTTGCTGGTATTTCGGAAACTCGATATTTCTTAGAAGCTTGGCAACCCCTATCTATGAAAGTGCTTTTCCACAGTGTGTGCCTAGGGCTACTTGAAGACAAAACAATCCATAGAGACTAAACTAAGACCTCCGTTATTTTGTCAAGTTTCAAAGAGCTACTACAAACCATGTTGAATTTAGAGTTCCAAATTCATCTATCTATATAGGAGAGAACCTAGTGAAACCTAAAAATATAAACACCTACTGTCAACTAATGCTTCAACCTAGAAGAACAAAATTTGATGAGCCAAGTAGGATTTGTGTACTGATCATTACCACCAAGTATCATCAAGTTTGGGTGAAAAAATATTTCATGGTATTTCGGAAACTCGATATTTCTTAGAAGCATGGCAACCCCTCTCAATGAAAGTGCTTTTCCACAGTCTGTGCCTAGAGCTACTTGAAGAGAAAACAGACCATAGAGACAAAACTGAGAACTCCTTTATTTTGTCAAGTTTCAAAGAGCTACTACAAACCATGTTAAATTTAGAGTTCCAAATTCATCTATCTATATAGGAGAGAAGAGAGAGAAACCTAAAAATAAAAACTGCTATTGTAAATGAACGCTTCAACCTAGCGGAACAAAATTGGGGAGCCAAGTGGGATTTGTGTACTTGTCATGACCACCACATATCATCATGATTGGGTAAAAAAACATTTGCTGGTATTTCGGAAACTCGTAATTTCATGGAAGCTTGGCAACCCCTCTCAATGAAACTGCTTTTCCAAAGTCTGTGTGTAGGGTTACTTGAAGAGGAAACAAACCATAGAGACAAAACTGAGAACTACTTTATTTTGTCAAGTATCAAAGAGCTACTACAAACCTTTTTAGATTTAAGTTCCAAATTCATCTATCAATATAGGAGAGAACAGAGTGAAACGTAAATATAAAAACTGCTACTGTAGACGAACGCTTCAACCTAGAAGAACAAAATTTGGTGAACCATGTGGGATTTGTGTACTTGTCATTGACACCACGTGTCTTCAAGATTGGGTGAAAAAATATTTGCTGGTATTTCGGAAACTCGTAATTTCATGGAAGCTTGGCCACCCCTTTCAATGAAAGTGCTTTTCCACAGTCTATGCTTAGGTCTGATTGAAGAGGTAACAAATCATAGAGACAAAACTCAGAACTCCTTTATTTTGTCAAGTTTCAAAGAGCTACTACAAACCATGTTGGAATTAGAGTTCCAAATTCATCTATCTATATAGGAGAGAACAGAGGGAAACCTAAACATAAAAACTTCTACTGTAGACGAACACTTCAACCTAGAAGAACAAAATTTGGTGAGCCATGTGGGATTTGTGTACTGATCATTACCTCCAAGTATCATCAAGATTGGGTGAAAATATATTTGCTGGTATTTCGGAAACTCGTTATATCTTAGAAGTTGGCAACCAATTGTAATGAAAGTGCTTTTCCACAGTCTCTGCTTATGGCTACTTGAAGAGGAAACAAACCATAGAGACAAAACTGAGAACTCCTTTATTTTGCCAAGTTACAAAGAGCTTCTACAAACCATGTTGGATTTAGAGTTTCAAATTCATCTATCTATATAGGAGAAAACAGAGGGAAACCTAAACATAAAAACTTCTACTGTAAACAAACACTTCAACCTAGAAGAACAAAATTTGGTGAGCCCTGTGGGATTTGTGTACTGATCATTACCTCCAAGTATCATCAAGATTGGGTGAAAAAATGTTTGCTGGTATTTCGGAAACTCGTTATTTCCTAGAAGCTTGGCAACCCCTCTCAATGAAAGTGCTTTTCCACAGTCTCTGCTTTGGTCTACTTGAAGAGGAAACAAATCATAGAGACAAACTGAGAACTACTTTATTTTCTCAAGTTTCAAAGAGCTACTACAAACCATGTTGGTTTTAGATTTCCATATTCATCTATCTATATAGGAGAAAACAGAGGGAAACCTAAATGTAAAAACTGCTACTGTAGACGAACGCTTCAACCTAGAAGAACAAAATTTGGTGAGCCAAGTGGGACTTGTGTACTGATCATTACCACCAAGTATCATCAAGATTGGGTGAAAAAATATTTGCTGGTATTTCGGAAACTCGTTATTTCTTACAAGCTTGGCAACCCCTCTCAATGAAAGTGCTTTTCCACAGTCTGTGCCTCGGGCTACTTGAAGAGGAAACATACCATAGAGACAAACCTAGAACTTTTTTATTTGGTCAAGTTTCAACGAGCTACTACAAACCATGTTGGATTTAGAGTTCCAAATTCATCTATCTATATAGGAGTAAACACAGGGAACCTAAATATACAAACTGCTACTGTAGATGAACGCTTAAACCTAGAAGAACAAAATTTGGTGAGCTAAGTGGTATTTGTGTACTCATCATTACCAGCAAGTATCATCAAGATTGGGTGAAAAAATATTTGCTGGTATTTCGGAAACTCGTTATTTCTTAGAAGCTTGGCAACCCCTCTCAACGAAAGTGCTTTTCCACAGTCTGTGCCTAGGGCTACTTGAAGAGGAAACAAACCATAGAGACAAAACTGAGAAGTACTTTATTTTGTCAAGTTTCAAAGAGCTACTACAAACCATGTTAGATTTAGAGATCCAATTTCATCTATCGATATAGGAGAGAACAGAGTGAAACGTAAATATAAAAACTGCTACTGTAGACGAACGCTTCAACCTAGAAGAACAAAATTTGGTGAACCATTTGGGATTTGTGTACTTGTCATTGACACCACGTGTCTTCAAGATTGGGTGAAAAAATATTTGCTGGTATTTCGGAAACTCGTAATTTCATGGAAGCTTGGCCACCCCTTTCAATGAAAGTGCTTTTCCACAGTCTATGCTTAGGTCTGATTGAAGAGGTAACAAATCATAGAGACAAAACTCAGAACTCCTTTATTTTGTCAAGTTTCAAAGAGCTACTACAAACCTTTTTAGATTTAAGTTCCAAATTCACCTATCTATATAGGAGAGAACAGAGTGAAACGTAAATATAAAAACTGCTGCTGTAGGTAGTCAACGTCGCGCAGTGCCTTAACCGGTGGACCCAACATGGCTGCTGGCAAGGAGGCAGCACTTTCGATGCCTCCGCAGGAACGGGAGCAGAGAGGACCATTAATTCACCTGCATACGGCCTGCTGAAGGACTTCTTGCAAAATTCCGCAGAAAGGAGACCTGCCGGGAATTAGTAAGTCTATTAGAGGGGTCACTTTGTCCCAGACTAGTGAATCTCAGCGAGTGAAACTCAGCAGGAACTCATGGCCAACGCCGAACTCCCGCTGCTGCCCACACTTTGCAGCGTACTTACAAACGGCCACAGCCTGCTTGGGTCCCTTCCGGCCTAGTGCAGAGGCGGCTAGGCGCTGCAAACGACCACCCCCTCCGATCACCCCCTCCTCCCCGCCGGTTCGGCGTTGTGAACAACGACCCCCACCCCCCAACCCTGCCCCGCCGCGCTCGTGTAAACAGCTCCTACTGGGGCGCAGTCCCGCCGGCCCAGCCGAAAAACCGCTGCTCACACATTGCAGCGCTCTGTGAGCCGCCTTTGGCAGTTCGGCACTGGAAACAACCACCCCAACCCCCAACCCCGCGCTCGTGTGGACAGTCACCGCCTGCCGGGCGCTGCTAAAAGCCCCGCCCGCCCGGCTCTTGCACGGGGGAATCAGGAGTGGCGCGGGACCCGCAGCGCGGAATTCCGGCTACCCCTATCACCAGTGCTGACAACTGAGGTCTCTTGCACCAGCTTCCAGGGGCGTGGCTACCAGAGGGCAAGCAAATTCGCTGGGGGTTCTCAACCCCAAGCTCTACAAACTTAGGGTCCAAGGGAATGGCAAACAGGGAGAATGTGCCCAGGCGTTCTTGAAAACAGGGCTCACAGGAACAGCAGACTTGGTGTGTAGCCAATATTGTGGTGAGCATCACCGGTGCACTCAGGATTAGAGACCCGCCCAGTCCAGGAGGAAGAGCTGCTGCACAGCGATTGGCTCCCGCCTACTGAGAGACACATCTGCCTCCAGGAGACACATCTGACAGGAAAAGACATACACAGGCTGGCCCGGTGGGCACAGCTCCACCTACTGGAAGAATAGTGAATCGAACTCTAAGACTGCATGTATTTTTTTTTTTTCTTTTCTCTTGTCTCCTATTTTATTCACACTATGGATGATCTCTCTCATACCAGAATTGTAGTTAACAATCTGAATTGATGAGTCTAAAATACTGCATGTATTAAAATTTTTTTTTATTGGTTTTGTTTTGTTTTTGTTGTTGTTTTCCCCAAATTTTTTTTAATTCATTTTATCTTATTTTTTAATACTAATTTTCATTTTTATTATTGCAATTATGATTTATTTTTAATTCTTTTTAATTTTCTGTTTCCTTTCTCTCTCTCTTCTTTTCTTCTGTCTTTGCATTTATTTTCAATTCTCATATTCACTCTTCCTTGAATTCTGCCTGCTTACTCTCATTCTCTTTGGTGACTTATTCCCTCCCCCTATAATACCTTTCCTCCCAAGCAGCAAATAAATTTATAGGAGTAATCAACAACTCAGTAGTCAAACAGAACAAGAAGCAATATGAAAAAGCAAGGAAGGAAAGGAGTACAAGCAATGCAGGAAGGCCTAAATATCCAGGAGAATATAGATTCATCAGAAAAATGGTCATATAAAGACCTCAAGGAATACCTTAGACAGATGGAATGGAACCTTAAAGAGGATACGAGACAGCAAATTCAAGCAGCAAAAGAACACATTGAGAACGAATTACAAAAACAGATTAAAGAAGAAGTTAAGCATCTTTATCAGGAGATAGAGATTATAAAAAAGAATCAGACAATAATCTTAGAAATGAAGGAACTTATAAACCAAAGTAAAAACTCAAATGAGAGTATCACTAACAGAGTGGAGCAAGTAGAAGCCAGAACGTCAGACAATGAAGACAAAATATATCATCTTGAAAAGAGTCTAGCCAACTCTGATAGGCTGGTTAAAAATCACGAGAGAAGCATCCAAGAGATATGTGATAACATTAAAAAACCAAATTTAAGAGTGATCTGGATAGAGGAAGGCACAGAGATTCAAACCAAGGGAATGTGTAATCTACTACATGAAATAATTACAGAAAACTTTCCAGAAATAAAAAAGGAAACAGATATACAAATTGTAGATGCATACAGAACACCGAGTATACAAAATCAAAGTAGACCAATGCCAAGACACATTGTTATGAAGATATCTAATATACAGAACAAAGAGAAAATATTAAAAGCTACAAGAGAAAGGAGACAGATTACATTCAGGGGTAAACCAATAAGGTTAACAGCGGATTTTTTTATCTCAGACACTGAAAGCGAGAAGATCCTGGAACAACTTATTTCAAACACTGAAAGACAATGGATGCCAACCAAGAATTCTGTATCCAGCAAAATTAAGCTTCAGGTACGACAATGAAATAAAAATCTTTCATGATAAACAAAAGCTAAAAGAATTTGCAGCCAGAAAACCAGCATTGCAGAATATCTTGAGCAAAACACTACACGAGGAAGAAATGAGAAACAATAACCAAAGCCAAAAGTGGGAAGTGCCCCAGTAAAGACTGACGGAGGGGGGAAAGCTAATCATGGAGAAATAAACTAAATTTAAAAAAAAAAAAAAAAGAGAGAGACAAATAATCAAACATGGATGGAAGTACAAACCATATAGCAATAGTAACTCTAAACATTAATGGTTTAAACTCTCCAATAAAGCGACATAGACTGGTAACATGGATTAAAAAAACAAATCCAACAATATGCTGCCTCCAGGAGACACATCTGACAGGAAAAGACATACACAGGCTGAAGGTGAAAGGTTGGGAAAAAATATACCATGCATACGGTCCTCGCAAACAAGCAGGTGTGGCCATCCTCATATCGAACAAAATCGACTTCAAGACTAAGTTAATCCAAAGGGATAAGGAAGGCCATTATATACTGTTAAAAGGAACCATTCACCAACAAGACATAACAATTATCAATATTTATGCACCAAATAATGGTGCTGCGACGTTCATAAAACAAATTCTCCTCATGTTCAAGAATCAAATAGACCACAATACAATAATTATGGGTGACTCCAACACACCTCTCTCACCATTGGACAGATCCTCCAAACAAAAGTTGAATAAAGAAACTATAGATCTAAATAACACAATCAATAACCTAGACTTAACTGACGTATATAGAATATATCAACCATCATCAAGTGGATATACTTTTTTCTCGGCAGCACATGGATCCTTCTCAAAAATAGACCATATATTATGCCATAGGGCAAACCTCAGTAAATATAAAGGGGTGGAGATAATACCATGCATTTTATCTGATCATAATGGAATGAAACTGGAAATCAATGATAAAAGAAGGATGGGAAAATCCTATATCACATGGAAAATGAACAATATGTTACTGAATGATCAATGGGTTACAGAAGACATAAAGGAGGAAATCAAAAAATTCTTAGAGATAAATGAAAATACTGACACAACTTATCGGAATCTATGGGACACAATGAAAGCAGTTTTAAGAGGGAAATTCATCACCTGGAGGTCATTCCTCAAAAAAAAAAAAGAAAAACCAACAAATAATTGAGCTCACACTTAATCTCAAAGCCCTGGAAAAGGAAGAACAAAACAACAGCAAATGCAGCAGAAGGCAAGAAATAATTAAAATCAGAGTGGAAATCAACGAAATTGAAACAAAAGAAACTATTGAAAAAATCAACAAAACTAAAAGTTGGTTCTTCAAAAAAATAAACAAGATTGACAGACCCTTAGCCATGGTAACGAAGAGAAGAAGAGAGAGAACTCAAATTACTAACATACGGGATGAAAAAGGCAATATCACAACAGATGCTACAGAAATACAGAAGACAATTAGAAATTATTTTGAAAACCTATATTCCAATAAAATAGAAGATAGTGAAGACATCGATACATTTCTTAAGACATATGATTTGCCCAGACTGAGTCAGGAGGATACACACAATTTGAACAGACCAATATCAATGGAGGAAATTGAAGAAGCAATCAAGAGTCTACCCACCAAGAAAAGCCCAGGACCGCATGGGTATACAGCAGAGTTTTACAAAACTTTTAAAGAAGAATTAATACCAATACTTTTCAAGTTATTTCAGGAAATAGAAAAAGAGGGAGCTCTTCCAAATTCATTCTATGAGGCCAACATCACGTTGATTCTGAAACCAGACAAAGACACCTCAAAGAAAGAAAATTACAGACCAATATCCCTGATGAACCTAGATGCAAAAATCCTCAATAAAATTCTGGCGAATCGGATAAAAAGGGACATCAAAAAAATTGTGCACCATGTTCAAGTAGGATTCATCCCTGGGATGCAAGGATGGTTCAATATACGGAAATCAATAAATGTTATTCACCACATCAATAGACTTAAAGATAAGAACCATATGATCATCTCGATAGACGCAGAAAAAGCATTCGACAAAATACAGCATCCCTTTATGTTCAAAACATTAGAAAAACTAGGGATAACAGGAAATTACCTTGACATTGTAAAAGCTATCTATGCTAAGCCTCAGGCTAGCATCATTCTGAATGGAGAAAAATTGAAGGCATTCCCTCTAAAATCTGGAACAAGACAGGGATGCCCTCTATCACCACTTCTATTCAATATAGTTCTCGAAACACTGGCCAGAGCAATTAGACAGACAAAAGAAATTAAAGGCATAAAAATTGGAAAAGAAGAACTTAAATTATCATTATTTGAGGATGACATGATTTTATACCTAGAAGACCCAAAAGGGTCTACAAAAAAACTACTAGAACTAATAAATGAATTCAGCAAAGTAGCAGGATATAAAATCAACACGCATAAATCAAAGGCATTCCTGTATATCAGCAACAAAACTTCTGAAATGGAAATGAGGAAAACCACTCCATTCACAATATCCTCAAAAAAAATAAAATACTTGGGAATCAACCTAACAAAAGAGGGGAAAGATTTATACAATGAAAACTACAGAACCCTAAAGAGAGAAGTAGAAGAAGATCTTAGAAGATGGAAAAATATACCCAGTTCATGGATAGGCAGAACTAACATCATCAAAATGGCGATATTACCAAAAGTTTTATAGATTTAATGCAATGCCAATCAAAATCCCAAAGGCATTGCTTGTAGAAATAGATAAAGCAATCATGAAATTCATATGGAAAAATAAAAGACCCAGAATAGCAAAAGCAATTCTAAGCAGGAAGTGCGAATCAGGCGGTATAGCGATACCAGATTTCAAACTATATTACAGAGCAATAGTAACAAAGACAGCATGGTACTGGTACCAAAACAGGCGGGTGGACCAATGGTACAGAATAGAGGACACAGAGACCAATCCACAAAGTTACAACTATCTTATATTTGATAAAGGGGCTAAAAACATGCAATGGAGGAAGGATAGCATCTTCAACAAATGGTGTTGGGAAAACTGGAAATCCATATGCAACAAAATGAAACTGAACCCCCTCCTCTCACCATGCACAAAAGTTAACTCTAAATGGATCAAAGACCTTGATATCAAATCAGAGACTCTGCGTCTGATAGAAGAAAGAGTTGGCTACGATCTACATATAGTGGGGTCGGGCTCCAAATTCCTTAATAGGACACCCATAGCACAAGAGTTAATAGCAAGAATCAACAAATGGGACTTACTCAAACTAAAAAGTTTTTTCACAGCAAGAGAAACAATAAGAGAAGTAAATAGGGAGCCTACATCATGGGAACAAATATTTACTCCTCACACATCAGATAGAGCCCTAATATCCAGAATATACAAAGAACTCAAAAAATTAGACAATAAGATAACAAATAACCCAATCAACAAATGGGCCAAGGACCTGAACAGAAACTTCTCAGAGGAGGACATACAATCAATCAACAAGTACATGAAAAAATGCTCATCATCTCTAGCAGTCAGAGAAATGCAAATCAAAACCACCCTAAGATACCATCTCACTCCAGTAAGATTGGCAGCCATTATGAAATCAAACAACAACAAGTGCTGGCGAGGATGTGGGGAAAAGGGTTCTCTTGTACATTGCTGGTGGGGCTGCAAATTGGTGCGGCCAATTTGGAAAGCAGTATGGAGATTCCTGGGAAAGCTGGGAATGGAACCACCATTTGACCCAGCTATTGCCCTTCTCGGACTATTCCCTGAAGACCTTAAAAGAGCGTATTACAGGGATACTGCCACATCGATGTTCATAGCAGCACAATTTACAATAGCTGGATTGTGGAACCAACCCAGATGCCCTTCAATGGATGAATGGATTAAAAAAATGTGGCATCTATACACCATGGAGTATTACGCAGCACTAAAAAATGACAAAATCTTGGAATTTGCAGGGAAATGGATGGCACTAGAGCAGATTATGCTTAGTGAAGCTAGCCAATCCCTAAAAAACAAATACCAAATGTCATCTTTGATATAATGAGAGCAACTAAGAATAAAGCAGGAAGGAAGAGCAGGAAGAAAAGATTAACATTAAACAGAGACATGAGGTGGGAGGGAAGGGGAGAGAAAAGGGGAATTGCATGGAAACGGAGGGAGACCCTCATTGTTATACTACATTACATATAAGAGGTTGTAAGTGGAATGAAAAAATAAACAAGGTGAGAAATGAAATACAGTAGAAGGGGTAGAGAAAGAAGATGGGAGGGGAGGGGAGGGGGGATAGTAGAGGATAGGAAAGGTAGCAGAATACAACAGTTACTATTGTGGTATTATGTAAAAATGTGGATGTGTAACCCATGTGATTCTGCAATCTGTACTTGGGGTAAAAAAGGGAGTTCATAACTCACTTGAAGCTAATGTATGCTAATGTATGAAATATGATATGTCAAGAGCTTTGTAGGGTATTGAACAACCAATAAAAAAAAAATAAAATAAAAAATACTACTGTAGACGAACGCTTCAAACTAGAAGAACAAAATTTGGTGAGCCATGTGGGATTTGTGTACTTGTCATTACCACCACGTATCTTCAAGATTGGGTGAAAAAATATTTTCTGGTATTTCGGAAACTCGTAATTTCATGAAAGCTTGACCACCACTTTCAATGAAATTGCTTTTCCACAGTCTCTGCTTAGGGCTACTTGAAGAGGTAACAAATCATAGAGACAAAACTCAGAACTCCTTTGTTTTGTCAAGTTTCAAAGAGCTACTACAAACCATGTTGGATTTAGAGTTCCAAATTTATCTATCTATATAGGAGATAACAGAGTGAAACCTAAATATAAAAACTGATACTGTAGATGAACGCTTCAACCTAGAAGAACAAAATTTGTTGAGTCAAGTGGGATTTGTGTACCGATCATTACCACCAGTTTCATCAAGATTGGGTGAAAAAATAATTGCTGGTATTTCGGAAACTCGTTATTTCTTAGAAGCTTGGCAACCCCTCTCAATGAAAGTGCTTTTCAAGAGTCTGTGCTTAGGGTTACTTGAAGAGGAAACAAACCATAGAGACAAAACTGAGAACTACTTTATTTTGTCAAGTTTCAAAGAGCTACTACAAACCATGTTAGATTTACATTTCCAAATTCATCTATCTATATAAGAGAAAACAGAGTGAAACCTAAAAATAAATACTGCTACAGTAAACGAACGCTTCAACCTAGAAGAACAAAATTTGGAAAGCCAAGTGGGATTTGTGTACTTGTCATTACCACCACGTATCATCAAGATTGGGTGAAAAAATATTTGCTGGTATTTCGGAAACTCCTAATTTTTGGAAGCTTGGCAACCCCTCTCAATGAAAGTGCTTTTCATCAGTCTGTTCCTAGGGCTACTTGAAGAGGAAACAAACCATAGAGACAAAACTGAGAACTACTTTATTTTGTCAAGTTTCAAGGAGCTACTACAAACCATGTTGGATTTAGAGTTCCAAATTCATCTATCTATATAAGAGAGAACAGAGTGAAACCTAAATATTAAAAACTGCTACTGTAGACGAACGCGTAAACCTAGAAGAACAAAATTTGGTGAGCCAACTGGGATTTGTGTACTGATCATTACCACCAAGTATCATCAAGATTGGGTGAAAAAAATATTTGCTAGTATTTTGTAAACTCGTTATTTCTTAGAAGCTTCGCAAACCCGCTAAGTGAAAGTGCTTTTCCACAGTCTTTGCCTAAGCTACTTAAAAAGGAAACAAACCATAGAGAGAAAAGTGAGAACATCTTTATTTTCTCAAGTTTCAAAGAGCTACTACAAAACATGTTGGATTTAGAGTTCCAAATTCATCGATCTATATAGGAGAGAAAGGAGTGAAAAATAAAAAAAAAAAACTGCTACTGTAGACGAATGCTTCAACCTAGAGAACAAAATTTGGTGAGCCAAGTCGGATTTGTGTACTTGTCATTACCACCACGTATCATCAAGATTGGGTGAAAAAATATTTGCTGGTATTTCGGGAAACTCGTAATTTCTTGGAAGCTTGGCAACCCCACTCAATGAAAGTGCTTTTCCACAATCTGTGCCTAGGGCTACATGAAGAGGAAACAAACCATAGAGACTAAACTAAGAACTCCTTTTTTTTGTCAACTTTCAAAGAGCTACTACATACCATGTTGGATTTAGAGTTCCAAATTCATCGATCTATATAGGAGAGAAAGGAGTGAAACCTAAAATTATAAACTGCTACTGTAGACGAATGCTTCAAATTAGAAGAACAAAATTGGGTGAGCCAAGTGGGATATGTGTACTGATCATTACCACAAAGTATCATCAAGATTGGGTGAATAAATATTTGCTGGTATTTCGGAAACTCGTTATTTCTTAGAAGCTTGGCAACCCCTCTCAATGAAAGTGCTTTTCCACAGTCTGTTCTTAGGGCTACTTGAAGAGGAAACAAACCATAGAGACAAAACTGAGAACTTCTTTATTTTCTTAAGTTTCAAAGCGCTACTAAAAACCATGTTGGATTTAGTGTTCCAAATTCATCTATCTATATAGGAGAGAACAGAGGGAAACCTAAATATATGAAATGCTACTGTAGACGAATGCTTCAAATTAGAAGAATAAAATTTGGTGAGCCAAGTGGGATTTGTGTACTGATCATCACCACCAAGTATCATCAAGATTGGGTGAAAAAATATTTGCTAGTATTTCTGAAACTCGTTATATCTTAGAAGTTGGCAACCAATTTTAATGAAAGTGCTTTTTCCACTGTCTCTGCTTTGGGCTACTTGAAGAGGAAACAAACCATAGCGACAAAACTGAGAACTCCTTTTTTTTGTCAAGTTACAAAGAGCTTCTACAAACCATGTTGGATTTAGAGTTCCAAATTCATCTATCGATATAGGAGAGAACTAGGGAAACCTAAATATAAAAACTTCTACTGTAGACGAACACATCAACCTAGAAGAACAAAATTTGGTGAGCCAAGTGGGATTTGTGTACTGATCATTACCACATGGTATCATCAAGATTGGGTGAAAAAATATTTCCTGGTATTTGGAAAACTCGTTATTTCTTAGAAGCTTGGCAACCCCTCTCAATGAAAGTGCTCTTCCACAGTCTGTTATTAGGGCTACTTGAAGAGGAAACAAACCATAGACACAAAACTGAGAACTACTTTATTTTGTCAACTTTCAAAGAGCTACTACAAACCATGTTGGATTTAGAGTTCCAATTTCATCTATCTATATAGGAGAGAACAGAGTAAAACCTAAATATAAAAACTGCTACTGTAGACGAACGCTTAAACCTAGAAGAACAAAATTTGGTGAGCCAAGAGGTATTTGTGTACTCATCATTACCAGCAAGTATCATCAAGATTGGTTGAAAAAATATTTGCTGGTATTTCGGAAACTCGTTATTTCTTAGAAGCTTGGCAACCCCTCTCAATGAAAGTGCTTTTCCACAGACTGTGTGTAGGGTTACTTGAAGAGGAAACAAACCATAGAGACAAAACTGAGAACTACTTTATTTTGTCAAGTTTCAAAGAGCTCCTACAAACCCTTTTAGATTTAAGTTCCAAATTCATCTATCTATATAGGAGAGAACAGAGTGAAACGTAAATATAAAAACTGCTACAGTAGACGAACGCTTCAACCTAAAAGAACAAAATTTGGTGAGCCATGTGGGATTTGTGTACTTGTCATTACCACCACGTATCTTCAAGATTGGATGAAAAAATATTTGCTGGTATTTCGGAAACTCGTAATTTCATGGAAG
The DNA here is from genome assembly GCF_048772815.1 of Callospermophilus lateralis. Taxonomy (NCBI): domain Eukaryota; kingdom Metazoa; phylum Chordata; class Mammalia; order Rodentia; family Sciuridae; genus Callospermophilus; species Callospermophilus lateralis. The sequence goes on from NW_027512635.1 coordinate 305,260, forward strand.
CTTGGCCACCCCTTTGAATGAAAGTTCTTTTCCACAGTCTCTGCTTAGGGCTGATTGAAGAGGTAACAAATCATAGAGACAAAAATCAGAACTCCTTTATTTTGTCAAGTTTCAAAGAGCTACTACGAACCATGTTGGATTTAGAGTTCCAAATTCATCTATCTATATAGGAGATAACAGAGTGAAACATAAATATAAAAACTGATACTGTAGACGAATGCTTCAACCTAGAAGAACAAAATTTGTTGACTCAAGTGGGATTTGTGTACCGATCATTACCACCAGTTTCATCAAGATTGGGTGAAAAAGCATTTGCTGGTATTTCGGAAAATCGTTATTTCTTAGAAGCTTGGCAACCCCTCTCAATGAAAGTGCTTTTCCAGAGTCTGTGCCTAGGGTTACTTGAAGAGGAAACAAACCATAGAGACAAAACTGAGAACTAATTTATTTTGTCAGGCTTCAAAGAGCTACTACAAACCATCTTGGATTTAGTGTTCCAAATTCATCTATATAGGAGAGAACCGAGTGAAACCTAAATATAAAAACTGGTACTGTAGACGAACGCGTAAACCTAGAAGAACAAAATTTGGTGAGCCAAGTGGGATTTGTGTACTGATCATTACCACCACGTATCATCAAGATTGGGTGAAAAAATATTTGCTGGTATTTCGGAAACTCGTTATTTCTTAGAAGGTTGGCAACCCCTCTCAATGAAAGTGCTTTTCCACAGTCTGTGCCTAGGGCTACTTGAAGAGGAAACAAACCATAGAGACAAAACTGAGAACTCCCTTATTTTGTCAAGTTTCAAAGAGCTACTAAAAACCTGTTGGATTTAGAGTTCCAAATTCATCTATCTATATAGGAGAGAACAGAGTGAAACCTAAAAATATAAACTGCTACTGTAAACTATCGCTTCAACCTAGAAGAACAAAATTTGGTGAGCCAAGTGGGATTTGTGTACTTGTCATTACCACCACGTATCATCAAGATTGGGTGAAAAAATATTTGCTGGTATTTCGGAAACTCGTTATTTCTTAGAAACTTGGCAACCCCTCTCAATGAAAGTGCTTTTCCACAGTCTGAGCCCAGGGTTACTTGAAGAGGAAACAAACCATAGAGATAAAACTGAGAACTAATTTATTTTGTCACGTTTCAAAGAGCTACTACAAACCATCTTGGATTTAGTGTTCCAAATTCATCTATCTATATAAGAGAGAACAGAGTGAAACCTAAATATAAAAACTGCTACTGTAGAGGAACGCGTAAACCTAGAAGAACAAAATTTGGTTAGCAAAGTGGGATTTGTGTACTGATAATTACCACCACGTATCATCAAGATTGGGTTAAAAAATATTTGCTGGTATTTCGGAAACTCGTTATTTCTTAGAAGCTTGGCAACCCCTCTCAATGAAAGTGCTTTTCCACAGTCTGTGCCTAGGGCAACTTGAAGAGAAAACAAACCATAGAGACAAAACTGAGAACTCCTTTATTTTGTCAAGTTTCAAAGAGCTACTACATACCATGTTGGATTTAGAGCTAAAAAATTTATCTATCTCTATAGGAGAGAACAGAGTGAAACCTAAAAATAAAAAATGCTCCTGTAAATGATCGCTTAAACCTAGAAGAATAAAATTTGGTGAGCCAAGTGGGATTTGTGTACTTGTCATTTCCACCAAGTATCATCAAGACTGGGTGAAAAAATATTTCCTAGTATTTTGTAAACTCGTTATTTCTTAGAAGCTTGGCAAACCCGCTAAGTGAAAGTGCTTTTCCACAGTCTTTGCCTAAGCTACTTAAAAAGGAAACAAACCATAGAGAGAAAAGTGAGAACATCTTTATTTTCTCAAGTTTCAAAGAGCTACTACAAAACATGTTGGATTTAGAGTTCCAAATTCATCGATCTATATAGGAGAGAAAGGAGTGAAAAATTAAAAAAAAACTGCTACTGTAGACGAATGCTTCAACCTAGAGAACAAAATTTGGTGAGCCAAGTCGGATTTGTGTACTTGTCATTACCACCACGTATCATCAAGATTGGGTGAAAAAATATTTGCTGGTATTTCGGGAAACTCGTAATTTCTTGGAAGCTTGGCAACCCCACTCAATGAAAGTGCTTTTCCACAATCTGTGCCTAGGGCTACATGAAGAGGAAACAAACCATAGAGACTAAACTAAGAACTCCTTTTTTTTGTCAACTTTCAAAGAGCTACTACATACCATGTTGGATTTAGAGTTCCAAATTCATCGATCTATATAGGAGAGAAAGGAGTGAAACCTAAAATTATAAACTGCTACTGTAGACGAATGCTTCAAATTAGAAGAACAAAATTGGGTGAGCCAAGTGGGATATGTGTACTGATCATTACCACAAAGTATCATCAAGATTGGGTGAATAAATATTTGCTGGTATTTCGGAAACTCGTTATTTCTTAGAAGCTTGGCAACCCCTCTCAATGAAAGTGCTTTTCCACAGTCTGTTCTTAGGGCTACTTGAAGAGGAAACAAACCATAGAGACAAAACTGAGAACTTCTTTATTTTCTTAAGTTTCAAAGCGCTACTAAAAACCATGTTGGATTTAGTGTTCCAAATTCATCTATCTATATAGGAGAGAACAGAGGGAAACCTAAATATATGAAATGCTACTGTAGACGAATGCTTCAAATTAGAAGAATAAAATTTGGTGAGCCAAGTGGGATTTGTGTACTGATCATCACCACCAAGTATCATCAAGATTGGGTGAAAAAATATTTGCTAGTATTTCTGAAACTCGTTATATCTTAGAAGTTGGCAACCAATTTTAATGAAAGTGCTTTTTCCACTGTCTCTGCTTTGGGCTACTTGAAGAGGAAACAAACCGTAGCGACAAAACTGAGAACTCCTTTATTTTGTCAAGTTACAAAGAGCTTCTACAAACCATGTTGGATTTAGAGTTCCAAATTCATCTATCGATATAGGAGAGAACTAGGGAAACCTAAATATAAAAACTTCCACTGTAGACGAACACCTCAACCTAGAAGAACAAAATTTGGTGAGCCAAGTGGGATTTGTGTACTGATCATTACCACATGGTATCATCAAGATTGGGTGAAAAAATATTTGCTGGTATTTGGAAAACTCGTTATTTCTTAGAAGCTTGGCAACCCCTCTCAATGAAAGTGCTTTTCCACAGTCTGTTATTAGGGCTACTTGAAGAGGAAACAAACCATAGACACAAAACTGAGAACTACTTTATTTTGTCACGTTTCAAAGAGCTACTACAAACCATCTTGGATTTAGTGTTCCAAATTCATCTATCTATATAAGAGAGAACAGAGTGAAACCTAAATATAAAAACTGCTACTGTAGAGGAACGCGTAAACCTAGAAGAACAAAATTTGGTTAGCAAAGTGGGATTTGTGTACTGATAATTACCACCACGTATCATCAAGATTGGGTTAAAAAATATTTGCTGGTATTTCGGAAACTCGTTATTTCTTAGAAGCTTGGCAACCCCTCTCAATGAAAGTGCTTTTCCACAGTCTGTGCCTAGGGCAACTTGAAGAGAAAACAAACCATAGAGACAAAACTGAGAACTCCTTTATTTTGTCAAGTTTCAAAGAGCTACTACATACCATGTTGGATTTAGAGCTAAAAAATTTATCTATCTCTATAGGAGAGAACAGAGTGAAACCTAAAAATAAAAAATGCTCCTGTAAATGATCGCTTCAACCTAGAAGAACAAAATTTGGTGAGCCAAGTGGGATTTGTGTACTTGTCATTTCCACCAAGTATCATCAAGACTGGGTGAAAAAATATTTCCTAGTATTTTGGAAACTCGTAATTTCTTGGAAGCTTGGCAACCCCTTTCAATGAAAGTGCTATTCCTCAGTCTCTGCTTAGGGCTACTTGAAGAGGAAATAAATCACAGAGACAAAACTAAGAACTCCTTTATTTTGTCAAGTTTCAAAGAGCTACTACAAACCATGTTTTATTTAGATTACCAAATTCATCTATCTATATGGGAGAGAACATAGGGAAACCAAAAAATATAAACCGCTACTGTAAACAAACGCTTCAAACTAGAAGAATAAAATTTGGTGAGTCAAGTGGGATTTGTGTACCGATCATTACCACCAAGTATCAACATCATTGGGTGAATAAACATTTGCTGGTATTCCGAAATCTCCTTGTTTCTTGGAAGCTTGGCAAACTTTTTCAATGAAAGTGCTTTTCCACAGTCTGTGCCTAGGGCTACTTGACGAGGAAACAAACCATAGAGACAAAACTGAGAACTCCTTTATTTTGTCAAGTTCCAAAGAGCTACTACAAACCATGTTGGATTTAGAGTTCCAAATTCATCTATCTATATAGGAGAAAACATAGAAAAACCTAAATATAAAAACTGCTACTGTAGACGAACGCTTCAACCTAGAAGAACAAAATTTGGTGAGCCAAGTGGGATTTGTGTACTGATCATTACCACCATGTATCATCAAGATTGGGTGAAAAAATATTTGCTGGTATTTTGGAAACTCGTTATATCTTAGAAGTTTGGCAACCCCTCTCAATGAAAGTGCTTTTCCACAGTCTGTGCCTAGGGCTACTAGAAGAGGAAACAAAACATTGAGACAAAACTGAGAACACCTTCATATTGTCAAGTTTCCAAGAGCTACTATGAACCATGTTGGATTTAGAGTTCCAAATTCATCAATCTATATAGGAGAGAACAGAGGGAAACCTAAATATAAAAACTGCTACTGTAATGAGCGCTTCCACCTAGAAGAACAAAATTTGCTGAGCCAAGTGGGATTTGTGTACTTGTAATTACCACCACGTATCATCAAGATTGGGTGAAAAAATATTTGCTGGTATTTCGGAAACTCGTTATATCTTAGAAGTTTGGCAACCCCCCTCAATGAAAGTGCTTTTCCCCAGTCTGTGCCTAGGGCTACTTGAAGAGGAAACAAACCATAGAGACAAAACTGAGAACTCCTTCATATTGTCAAGTTTCCAAGAGCTACTACCAAACATGTTGGATTTAGAGTTCCAAATTCATCTAACTATATAGGAGAGAACAGAGGGAAACCTAAATATAAAAACTGCTACTGTAGACGAACGCTTCAACATAGAAGAACAAATTTTGGTGATCCAAGTGGGATTTGTGTACTGATCATTACCACTAAGTATCATGAAGATTGGGTGAAAAAAAATATTTGCTGGTATTTCGGATACTCGTTAATTCTTAGAAGATTGGCAACCCCTCTCAATGAAAGTGCCTTCCACAGTCTGTGCCTAGGGCTACTTGAAGAGGAAACAAACCACATAGACAAAACTGAGAACTCCTTTATTTTGTCAAGATTCAAAGAGCTACTACAAACCATGTTGGATTTAGAGTTCCAAATTCATCTATGTATATAGGAGAGAACAGAGTGAAACCTAAATATAAAAACTGCTACAGCAGACGAACGCTTAAATGTAGAACAAAATTTGGTGAGCCAAGTGTGATTTGTGTACTGATCATTACGACCAATATCATCAAGATTGGGTGAAAAAATATTTGGTGATATTTCAGAAACTCGTAATTTCTTGGAAGCTTGGCAACCCCTTTCAATGAAAGTGTTTTTCCACAGTCTCTGCTAAGGGCTACTTGAAGATGAAACAAACCATAGAGACAAAACTGAGAACTCCTTCATATTGACAAGTTTCCAAGAGCTACTGCGAACCATGTTGGATTTAGAGTTCCAAATTCATACATCTATATAGGAGAGAGCAGAGGGAAACCTAAATATAAAAATTGCTACTGTTGACGAACGCTTCAACCTAGAAGAACAAAATTTGGAAAGCCAAGGGGGATTTGTGTACTGATCATTACCACCAAGTATCATCAAGATTGGGTGAAAAAATATTTGCTGGTATTTCGGAAACTCGTTAATTCTTAGAAGCTTGGCAACCCCTCTCAATGAAAGTGCTTTTCCACAGTCTGTGCCTAGGGCTACTTGAAGAGGAAACAAACCATAGGGACAAAACTGAGAACTCCTTCATATTGTCAAGTTTCCAAGAGCTACTACGAACCATGTTGTATTTAGAGTTCTAAATTCATCTATCTATATAGGAGAGAACAGAGGGAAACCTAAATATAAAAACTGCTACTGTAATGAGCGCTTCAACCTAGAAGAAGAAAATTTGCTGAGCCAAGTGGGATTTGTGTACTTGTAATTACCACCACGTATCTTCAAGATTGGGTGAAAAAATAATTGCTGGTATTTCGGAAACTCGTAATTTCTTGGAGTCTTCGCAACGCCTTTCAAGGAAAGTGCTTTTCCACAGTCTCTGCTTAGGGCTACTTGAAGAGGAACAAACCATAGACACAAAGCTGAGAACTACTTTATTTTGTCAAGTTTAAAGAGCTACTAAAAACCATGTTGTATTTAGAGTTCCAAATTCATCTATCTATATAGGAGAGAAAAGAGTGAAAAATGAATGTAAAACCGCTACTGTAGAAGAACGCTGCAACATAGTAGAACAAAATTTGGTGAGCCAAGTGTGATTTGTGTACTGATCATTACGGCCAATATCATCAAGATTGGGTGAAAAAATATTTGGTGATATTTCAGAAACTCGTAATTTCTTGGAAGCTTGGCAACCCCTTTCAATGAAAGTCCTTTTCCACAGTCTCTGCTAAGGGCTACTTGAAGATGAAAGAAACCATAGAGACAAAACTGAGAACTCCTTCACATTGACAAGTTTCCAAGAGCTACTACGAACCATGTTGGATTTAGAGTTCCAAATTCATCTATCTATATAGGAGAGAGCAGAGGGAAACCTAAATATAAAAATTGCTACGGTAGACGAACGCTTCAACCTAGAAGAACAAAATTTGGAGAGCCAAGTGGGATTTGTGTACTAATCATTACCACCAAGTATCATCAAGATTGGGTGAAAAAAATATTTGCTGGTATTTCGGAAACTCGTTAATTCTTAGAAGCTTGGCAACCCCTCTCAATGAAAGTGCTTTTGCACATTCTGTGCCTAGGGCTACTTGAAGAGGAAACAAACCACATAGACAAAACTGAGAACTCCTTTATTTTGTCAAGATCAAAGAGCTACTACAAACCATGTTGGATTTAGAGTTCCAAATTCATCTATGTATATAGGAGTGAACAGAGTGAAACCTAAATATAAAAACTGCTACAGCAGACAAACGCTTAAACGTAGAAGAACAAAATTTGGTGAGCCAAGTGTGATTTGTGTACTGATCATTACCACCAAGTATCATCAAGATTGGGTGAAAAAATATTTGCTGGTATTTCGGAAACTCGTTAATTCTTAGAAGCTTGGCAACCCCTCTGAATGAAAGTGCTTTTCCACAGTCTGTGCCTAGGGCTACTTGACGAGGAAACAAACCATAGAGACAAAACTGAGAACTCCTTTCTTTTGTCAAGTTCCAAAGAGCTACTACAAACCATGTTGGATTTAGAGTTCCAAATTCATCTATCTATATAGGAGAAAAGAGAGAAAAACCTAAATATAAAAACTGATACTGTAGACGAACGCTTCAACATAGAAGAACAAAATTTGGTGAGCCAAGACTGATTGGTGTACTGATCATTACCACCATGTATCATCAAGATTGGGTGAAAAAAATATTTGCTGGTATTTTGGAAACTCGTTATATCTTAGAAGTTTGGCAACCCCTCTCAATGAAAGTGCTTTTCCACAGTCTGTGCCTAGGGCTACTAGAAGAGGAAACAAACCATTGAGACAAAACTGAGAACACCTTCATATTGTCAAGTTTCCAAGAGCTACTACGAACCATGTTGGATTTAGAGTTCCAAATTCATCTATCTATATAGGAGAAAACAGAGGGAACCCTACATATAAAAACTGCTACTGTAATGAGCGCTTCCACCTAGAAGAACAAAATATGCTGAGCCAAGTGGGATTTGTGTACTTGTAATTAATATCATGTATCATCAAGATTGGGTGAAAAAATATTTGCTGGTATTTCGGAAACTCGTTATATCTTAGAAGTTTGGCAACCCCTCTCAATGAAAGTGCTTTTCCACAGTCTGTGACTAGGGCTACTTGAGAGGAAAAAAACCATAGAGACAAAACTGAGAACTCCTTCATATTGTCAAGTTTCCAAGAGCTACTACCAAACATGTTGGATTTAGAGTTCCAAATTCATCTATCTATATAGGAGAGAGAAGAGGGAAACCTAAATATAAAAATTGCTACGGTAGACGAACCCTTCAACCTAGAAGAACAAAATTTGGAGAGCCAAGTGGGATTTGTGTACTAATCATTACCACCAAGTATCAACAAGTTTGGGTGAAAAAAATATTTGCTGGTATTTCGGAAACTCGTTAATTCTTAGAAGCTTGGCAACCCCTCTCAATGAAAGTGCTTTTGCACATTCTGTGCCTAGGGCTACTTGAAGAGGAAACAAACCATAGAGACAAAACTGAGAACTCCTTTTTTTTGTCAAGTTCCAAAGAGCTACTACAAACCATGTTGGATTTAGAGTTCCAAATTCATCTATCTATATAGGAGAGAACAGAGGGAAACCTAAATATAAAAACTGCTACTGTAGACGAACGCTTCAACATAGAAGAACAAATTTTGGTGAGCCAAGTGGGATTTGTGTACTGATCATTACCACTAAGTATCATGAAGATTGGGTGAAAAAAAATATTTGCTGGTATTTCGGAAACTCGTTAATTCTTAGAAGTTTGGCAACCCCTCAATGAAAGTGCTTTCCACAGTCTGTGCCTAGGGCTACTTGAAGAGGAAACAAACCACATAGACAAAACTGAGAACTCCTTTATTTTGTCAAAATCAAAGAGCTACTACAAACCATGTTGGATTTAGAGTTCCAAATTCATCTATGTATATAGGAGTGAACAGAGTGAAACCTAAATATAAAAACTGCTACAGCAGACGAACGCTTAAACGTAGAAGAACAAAATTTGGTGAGCCAAGTGTGATTTGTGTACTGATCATTACCACCAAGTATCATCAAGATTGGGTGAAAAAATATTTGCTGGTATTTCGGAAACTCGTTAATTCTTAGAAGGTTGGCAACCCCTCTGAATGAAAGTGCTTTTCCACAGTCTGTGCCTAGGGCTAGTTGACGAGGAAACAAACCATAGAGACAAAACTGAGAACTCCTTTTTTTTGTCAAGTTCCAAAGAGCTACTACAAACCATGTTGGATTTAGAGTTCCAAATTCATCTATCTATATAGGAGAAAAGAGAGAAAAACCTAAATATAAAAACTGCTACTGTAGACGAACGCTTCAACCTAGAAGAACAAAATTTGGTGAGCCAAGTGGGATTGGTGTACTGATCATTACCACCATGTATCATCAAGATTGGGTGAAAAAAATATTTGCTGGTATTTTGGAAACTCGTTATATCTTAGAAGTTTGGCAACCCCTCTCAATGAAAGTGCTTTTCCACAGTCTGTGCCTAGGGCTACTAGAAGAGGAAACAAACCATTGAGACAAACCTGAGAACACCTTCATATTGTCAAGTTTCCAAGAGCTACTACGAACCATGTTGGATTTAGAGTTCCAAATTCATCTATCTATATAGGAGAGAACAGAGGGAACCCTAAATATAAAAACTGCTACTGTAATGAGCGCTTCCACCTAGAAGAACAAAATTTGCTGAGCCAAGTGGGATTTGTGTACTTGTAATTAATACCATGTATCATCAAGATTGGGTGAAAAAATATTTGCTGGTATTTCGGAAACTCGTTATATCTTAGAAGTTTGGCAACCCCTCTCAATGAAAGTGCTTTTCCACAGTCTGTGACTAGGGATACTTGAGAGGAAAAAAACCATAGAGACAAAACTGAGAACTCCTTCATATTGTCAAGTTTCCAAAAGCTACTACCAAACATGTTGGATTTAGAGTTCCAAATTCATCTATCTATATAGGAGAGAACAGAGGGAAACCTAAATATAAAAATTGCTACGGTAGACAAACGCTTCAACCTAGAAGAACAAAATTTGGAGAGCCAAGTGGGATTTGTGTACTGATCATTACCACCAAGTATCATCAAGATTGAGTGAAAAAATATTTGCTGGTATTTCGGAAACTCGTTAATTCTTGGAAGCTTGGCAACCCCTTTCAATGAAAGTGCTTTTCCACAGTGTGTGCCTAGGGCTACTTGAAGAGGAAACAAACCATAGAGACAAAACTGAGAACTCCTTTATTTTGTTAAGTTTCAAAGAGCTACTACAAACCATGTTGGATTTAGAGTTCCAAATTCATCTATCTATATAGGAGAGAACAGAGGGAAACCTAAATATAAAAACTGATACTGTTCACGAACGCTTCAACATAGAAGAACAAATTTTGGTGAGCCAAGTGGGATTTGTGTACTGATCATTACCACTAAGTATCATGAAGATTGGGTGAAAAAAAATATTTGCTGGTATTTCGGAAACTCGTTAATTCTTAGAAGTTTGGCAACCCCTCAATGAAAGTGCTTTCCACAGTCTGTGCCTAGGGCTACTTGAAGAGGAAACAAACCACATAGACAAAACTGAGAACTCCTTTATTTTGTCAAGATTCAAAGAGCTACTACAAACCATGTTGGATTTAGAGTTCCAAATTCATCTATGTATATAGGAGAGAACAGAGTGAAACCTAAATACAAAAACTGCTACAGCAGACGAACGCTTAAATGTAGAACAAAATTTGGTGAGCCAAGTGTGATTTGTGTACTGATCATTACGACCAATATCATCAAGATTGGGTGAAAAAATATTTGGTGATATTTCAGAAACTCGTAATTTCTTGGAAGCTTGGCAACCCCTTTCAATGAAAGTGCTTTTCCACAGTCTCTGCTAAGGGCTACTTGAAGATGAAACAAACCATAGAGACAAAACTGAGAACTCCTTCATATTGACAAGTTTCCAAGAGCTCCTACGAACCATGTTGGATTTAGAGTTCCAAATTCATGTATGTATATAGGAGTGAACAGAGTGAAACCTAAATATAAAAACTGCTACAGCAGACGAACGCTGCAACATAGTAGAACAAAATTTGGTGAGCCAAGTGGGATTTGTGTACTGATCATTACCACCAAGTATCATCAAGATTGAGTGAAAAAATATTTGCTGGTATTTCGGAAACTCGTTAATTCTTGGAAGCTTGGCAACCCCTTTCAATGAAAGTGCTTTTCCACAGTGTGTGCCTAGGGCTACTTGAAGAGGAAACAAACCATAGAGACAAAACTGAGAACTCCTTTATTTTGTTAAGTTTCAAAGAGCTACTACGAACCATGTTGGATTTAGAGTTCCAAATTCATCTATCTATATAGGAGAGAACAGAGGGAAACCTAAATATAAAAACTGATACTGTAGACGAACGCTTCAACATAGAAGAACAAATTTTGGTGAGCCAAGTGGGATTTGTGTACTGATCATTACCACTAAGTATCATGAAGATTGGGTGAAAAAAAATATTTGCTGGTATTTCGGAAACTCGTTAATTCTTAGAAGTTTGGCAACCCCTCAATGAAAGTGCTTTCCACAGTCTGTGCATAGGGCTACTTGAAGAGGAAACAAACCACATAGACAAAACTGAGAACTCCTTTATTTTGTCAAGATTCAAAGAGCTACTACAAACCATGTTGGATTTAGAGTTCCAAATTCATCTATGTATATAGGAGAGAACAGAGTGAAACCTAAATATAAAAACTGCTACAGCAGACGAACGCTTAAATGTAGAACAAAATTTGGTGAGCCAAGTGTGATTTGTGTACAGATCATTACGACCAATATCATCAAGATTGGGTGAAAAAATATTTGGTGATATTTCAGAAACTCGTAATTTCTTGGAAGCTTGGCAACCCCTTTCAATGAAAGTGCTTTTCCACAGTCTCTGCTAAGGGCTACTTGAAGATGAAACAAACCATAGAGACAAAACTGAGAACTCCTTCATATTGACAAGTTTCCAAGAGCTCCTACGAACCATGTTGGATTTAGAGTTCCAAATTCATGTATGTATATATGAGTGAAAAGAGTGAAACCTAAATATAAAAACTGCTACAGCAGACGAACGCTTAAACGTAGAAGAACAAAATTTGGTGAGCGAAGTGTGATTTGTGTACTGATCATTACCACCAAGTATCATCAAGATTATGTGAAAAAATATTTGCTGGTATTTCGGAAACTCGTTAATTCTTAGAAGCTTGGCAACCCCTCTGAATGAAAGTGCTTTTCCACAGTCTGTGCCTAGGGCTACTTGACCAGGAAACAAACAATAGAGACAAAACTGAGAACTCCTTTATTTTGTTAAGTTTCAAAGAGCTACTACGAACCATGTTGGATTTAGAGTTCCAAATTCATCTATCTATATAGGAGAGAACAGAGGGAAACCTAAATATAAAAACTGATACTGTAGACGAACGCTTCAACATAGAAGAACAAATTTTGGTGAGCCAAGTGTGATTTGTGTACTGATCATTACCACTAAGTATCATGAAGATTGGGTGAAAAAAAAATATTTGCTGGTATTTCGGAAACTCGTTAATTCTTAGAAGATTGGCAACCCCTCAATGAAAGTGCTTTCCACAGTCTGTGTCTAGGGCTACTTGAAGAGGAAACAAACCACATAGAAAAAACTGAGAACTCCTTTATTTTGTCAAGATTCAAAGAGCTACTACAAACCATGTTGGATTTAGAGTTCCAAATTCATCTATGTATATAGGAGAGAACTGAGTGAATCCTAAATATAAAAACTGCTACAGCAGACGAACGCTTAAATGTAGAACAAAATTTGGTGAGTCAAGTGTGATTTGTGTACTGATCATTACGACCAATATCATCAAGATTGGGTGAAAAAATATTTGGTGATATTTCAGAAACTCGTAATTTCTTGGAAGCTTGGCAACCCCTTTCAATGAAAGTGTTTTTCCACAGTCTCTGCTAAGGGCTACTTGAAGATGAAACAAACCATAGGGACAAAACTGAGAACTCCTTCATATTGACAAGTTTCCAAGAGCTACTACGAACCATGTTGGATTTAGAGTTCCAAATTCATCTATCTATATAGGAGAGAGCAGAGGGAAACCTAAATATAAAAATTGCTACTGTTGACGAACGCTTCAACCTAGAAGAACAAAATTTGGAGAGCCAAGTGGGATTTGTGTACTGATCATTACCACCAAGTATCATCAAGATTGGGTGAAAAAATATTTGCTGGTATTTCGGAAACTCGTTAATTCTTGGAAGCTTGGCAACCCCTCTCAATGAAAGTGCTTTTCCACAGTCTGTGCCTAGGGCTACTTGAAGAGGAAACAAACCATAGAGACAAAACTGAGAACTCCTTCATATTGTCAAGTTTCCAAGAGCTACTACGAACCATGTTGGATTTAGAGTTCCAAATTCATCTATCTATATAGGAGAGAACAGAGGGAAACCTAAATATAAAAACTGCTACTGTAATGAGCGCTTCAACCTAGAAGAAGAAAATTTGCTGAGCCAAGTGGGATTTGTGTACTTGTAATTACCACCACGTATCTTCAAGATTGGGTGAAAAAATAATTGCTGGTATTTCGGAAACTCGTAATTTCTTGGAGTCTTCGCAACGCCTTTCAAGGAAAGTGCTTTTCCACAGTCTCTGCTTAGGGCTACTTGAAGAGGAACAAACCATAGACACAAAGCTGAGAACTACTTTATTTTGTCAAGTTTAAAGAGCTACTAAAAACCATGTTGTATTTAGAGTTCCAAATTCATCTATCTATATAGGAGTGAAAAGTGTGAAAAATGAATGTAAAAACCGCTACTGTAGAAGAACGCTGCAACATAGTAGAACAAAACTTGGTGAGCCAAGTGGGATTTGTGTACTGATCATTACCACCAAGTATCATCAAGCTTGAGTGAAAAAATATTTGCTGGTATTTCGGAAACTCGTTAATTCTTGGAAGCTTGGCAACCCCTTTCAATGAAAGTGCTTTTCCACAGTCTCTGCTAAGGGCTACTTGAAGATGAAAGAAACCATAGAGACAAAACTGAGAACTCCTTCACATTGACAAGTTTCCAAGAGCTACTACGAACCATGTTGGATTTAGAGTTCCAAATTCATCTATCTATATAGGAGAGAGCAGAGGGAAACCTAAATATAAAAATTGCTACGGTAGACGAACGCTTCAACCTAGAAGAACAAAATTTGGAGAGCCAAGTGGGATTTGTGTACTGATCATTACCACCAAGTATCATCAAGATTGAGTGAAAAAATATTTGCTGGTATTTCGGAAACTCGTTAATTCTTGGAAGCTTGGCAACCCCTCTCAATGAAAGTGCTTTTCCACAGTGTGTGCCTAGGGCTACTTGAAGAGGAAACAAACCATAGAGACAAAACTGAGAACTCCTTTATTTTGTTAAGTTTCAAAGAGCTACTACGAACCATGTTGGATTTAGAGTTCCAAATTCATCTATCTATATAGGAGAGAACAGAGGGAAACCTAAATATAAAAACTGATACTGTAGACGAACGCTTCAACATAGAAGAACAAACTTTTTTGAGCCAAGTGGGATTTGTGTACTGATCATTACCACTAAGTATCATGAAGATTGGGTGAAAAAAAATATTTGCTGGTATTTCGGAAACTCATTAATTCTTAGAAGTTTGGCAACCCCTCAATGAAAGTGCTTTCCACAGTCTGTGTCTAGGGCTACTTGAAGAGGAAACAAACCACATAGAAAAAACTGAGAACTCCTTTATTTTGTCAAGATTCAAAGAGCTACTACAAACCATGTTGGATTTAGAGTTCCAAATTCATCTATGTATATAGGAGAGAACAGAGTGAAACCTAAATATAAAAACTGCTACAGCAGACGAACGCTTAAATGTAGAACAAAATTTGGTGAGTCAAGTGTGATTTGTGTACTGATCATTACGACCAATATCATCAAGATTGGGTGAAAAAATATTTGGTGATATTTCAGAAACTCGTAATTTCTTGGAAGCTTGGCAACCCCTTTCAATGAAAGTGTTTTTCCACAGTCTCTGCTAAGGGCTACTTGAAGATGAAACAAACCATAGGGACAAAACTGAGAACTCCTTCATATTGACAAGTTTCCAAGAGCTACTACGAACCATGTTGGATTTAGAGTTCCAAATTCATCTATCTATATAGGAGAGAGCAGAGGGAAACCTAAATATAAAAATTGCTACTGTTGACGAACGCTTCAACCTAGAAGAACAAAATTTGGAGAGCCAAGTGGGATTTGTGTACTGATCATTACCACCAAGTATCATCAAGATTGGGTGAAAAAATATTTGCCGGTATTTCGGAAACTCGTTAATTCTTGGAAGCTTGGCAACCCCTCTCAATGAAAGTGCTTTTCCACAGTCTGTGCCTAGGGCTACTTGAAGAGGAAACAAACCATAGAGACAAAACTGAGAACTCCTTCATATTGTCAAGTTTCCAAGAGCTACTACGAACCATGTTGGATTTAGAGTTCCAAATTCATCTATCTATATAGGAGAGAACAGAGGGAAACCTAAATATAAAAACTGCTACTGTAAGGAGCGCTTCAACCTAGAAGAAGAAAATTTGCTGAGCCAAGTGGGATTTGTGTACTTGTAATTACCACCACGTATCTTCAAGATTGGGTGAAAAAATAATTGCTGGTATTTCGGAAACTCGTAATTTCTTGGAGTCTTCGCAACGCCTTTCAAGGAAAGTGCTTTTCCACAGTCTCTGCTTAGGGCTACTTGAAGAGGAACAAACCATAGACACAAAGCTGAGAACTACTTTATTTTGTCAAGTTTAAAGAGCTACTAAAAACCATGTTGTATTTAGAGTTCCAAATTCATCTATCTATATAGGAGTGAAAAGTGTGAAAAATGAATGTAAAAACCGCTACTGTAGAAGAACGCTGCAACATAGTAGAACAAAACTTGGTGAGCCAAGTGGGATTTGTGTACTGATCATTACCACCAAGTATCATCAAGCTTGAGTGAAAAAATATTTGCTGGTATTTCGGAAACTCGTTAATTCTTGGAAGCTTGGCAACCCCTTTCAATGAAAGTGCTTTTCCACAGTCTCTGCTAAGGGCTACTTGAAGATGAAAGAAACCATAGAGACAAAACTGAGAACTCCTTCACATTGACAAGTTTCCAAGAGCTACTACGAACCATGTTGGATTTAGAGTTCCAAATTCATCTATCTATATAGGAGAGAGCAGAGGGAAACCTAAATATAAAAATTGCTACGGTAGACGAACGCTTCAACCTAGAAGAACAAAATTTGGAGAGCCAAGTGGGATTTGTGTACTGATCATTACCACCAAGTATCATCAAGATTGAGTGAAAAAATATTTGCCGGTATTTCGGAAACTCGTTAATTCTTGGAAGCTTGGCAACCCCTCTCAATGAAAGTGCTTTTCCACAGTGTGTGCCTAGGGCTACTTGAAGAGGAAACAAACCATAGAGACAAAACTGAGAACTCCTTTATTTTGTTAAGTTTCAAAGAGCTACTACGAACCATGTTGGATTTAGAGTTCCAAATTCATCTATCTATATAGGAGAGAACAGAGGGAAACCTAAATATAAAAACTGATACTGTAGACGAACGCTTCAACATAGAAGAACAAACTTTTTTGAGCCAAGTGGGATTTGTGTACTGATCATTACCACTAAGTATCATGAAGATTGGGTGAAAAAAAATATTTGCTGGTATTTCGGAAACTCGTTAATTCTTAGAAGTTTGGCAACCCCTCAATGAAAGTGCTTTCCACAGTCTGTGCATAGGGCTACTTGAAGAGGAAACAAACCACATAGACAAAACTGAGAACTCCTTTATTTTGTCAAGATTCAAAGAGCTACTACAAACCATGTTGGATTTAGAGTTCCAAATTCATCTATGTATATAGGAGAGAACAGAGTGAAACCTAAATATAAAAACTGCTACAGCAGACGAACGCTTAAATGTAGAACAAAATTTGGTGAGCCAAGTGTGATTTGTGTACTGATCATTACGACCAATATCATCAAGATTGGGTGAAAAAATATTTGGTGATATTTCAGAAACTCGTAATTTCTTGGAAGCTTGGCAACCCCTTTCAATGAAAGTGCTTTTCCACAGTCTCTGCTAAGGGCTACTTGAAGATGAAACAAACCATAGAGACAAAACTGAGAACTCCTTCATATTGACAAGTTTCCAAGAGCTCCTACGAACCATGTTGGATTTAGAGTTCCAAATTCATGTATGTATATAGGAGTGAACAGAGTGAAACCTAAATATAAAAACTGCTACAGCAGACGAACGCTTAAACGTAGAAGAACAAAATTTGGTGAGCGAAGTGTGATTTGTGTACTGATCATTACCACCAAGTATCATCAAGATTGGGTGAAAAAATATTTGCTGGTATTTCGGAAACTCGTTAATTCTTAGAAGCTTGGCAACCCCTCTGAATGAAAGTGCTTTTCCACAGTCTGTGCCTAGGGCTACTTGACGAGGAAACAAACAATAGAGACAAAACTGAGAACTCCTTTATTTTGTTAAGTTTCAAAGAGCTACTACGAACCATGTTGGATTTAGAGTTCCAAATTCATCTATCTATATAGGAGAGAACAGAGGGAAACCTAAATATAAAAACTGATACTGTAGAGGAACGCTTCAACATAGAAGAACAAATTTTGGTGAGCCAAGTGGGATTTGTGTACTGATCATTACCACTAAGTATCATGAAGATTGGGTGAAAAAAAAATATTTGCTGGTATTTCGGAAACTAGTTAATTCTTAGAAGATTGGCAACCCCTCAATGAAAGTGCTTTCCACAGTCTGTGCCTAGGGCTACTTGAAGAGGAAACAAACCACATAGAAAAAACTGAGAACTCCTTTATTTTGTCAAGATTCAAAGAGCTACTACAAACCATGTTGGATTTAGAGTTCCAAATTCATCTATGTATATAGGAGAGAACAGAGTGAAACCTAAATATAAAAACTGCTACAGCAGACGAATGCTTAAATGTAGAACAAAATTTGGTGAGCCAAGTGTGATTTGTGTACTGATCATTACGACCAATATCATCAAGATTGGGTGAAAAAATATTTGGTGATATTTCAGAAACTCGTAATTTCTTGGAAGCTTGGCAACCCCTTTCAATGAAAGTGCTTTTCCACAGTCTCTGCTAAGGGCTACTTGAAGATGAAACAAACCATAGAGACAAAACTGAGAACTCCTTCATATTGACAAGTTTCCAAGAGCTCCTACGAACCATGTTGGATTTAGAGTTCCAAATTCATGTATGTATATAGGAGTGAACAGAGTGAAACCTAAATATAAAAACTGCTACAGCAGACGAACGCTTAAACATAGAAGAACAAATTTTGGTGATCCAAGTGGGATTTGTGTACTGATCATTACCACTAAGTATCATGAAGATTGGGTGAAAAAAATATTTGCTGGTATTTCAGAAACTCGTTAATTCTTAGAAGCTTGGCAACCCCTCTCAATGAATGTGCTTTCCACAGTCTGTGCCTAGGGCTACTTGAAGAGGAAACAAACCACATAGCCAAAACTGAGAA
Organism: Callospermophilus lateralis; assembly: GCF_048772815.1. Taxonomy (NCBI): domain Eukaryota; kingdom Metazoa; phylum Chordata; class Mammalia; order Rodentia; family Sciuridae; genus Callospermophilus; species Callospermophilus lateralis. The sequence continues at coordinate 323,795 of NW_027512635.1, forward strand.
CTCCTTTATTTTGTCAAGATTCAAAGAGCTACTACAAACCATGTTGGATTTAGAGTTCCAAATTCATCTATGTATATAGGAGAGAACAGAGTGAAACCTAAATATAAAAACTGCTACAGCAGACGAACGCTTAAATGTAGAACAAAATTTGGTGAGCCAAGTGTGATTTGTGTACTGATCATTACGACCAATATCATCAAGATTGGGTGAAAAAATATTTGGTGATATTTCAGAAACTCGTAATTTCTTGGAAGCTTGGAAACCCTTTCAATGAAAGTGTTTTTCCACAGTCTCTGCTAAGGGCTACTTGAAGAGGAAACAAACCACATAGAAAAAACTGAGAACTCCTTTATTTTGTCAAGATTCAAAGAGCTACTACAAACCATGTTGGATTTAGAGTTCCAAATTCATCTATGTATATAGGAGAGAACAGAGTGAAACCTAAATATAAAAACTGCTACAGCAGACGAACGCTTAAATGTAGAACAAAATTTGGTGAGCCAAGTGTGATTTGTGTACTGATCATTACCACCAAGTATCATCAAGATTGGGTGAAAAAATATTTGCTGGTATTTCGGAAACTCGTTAATTCTTAGAAGCTTGGCAACCCCTCTGAATGAAAGTGCTTTCCCACAGTCTGTGCCTAGGGCTACTTAACTAGGAAACAAACCATAGAGACAAAACTGAGAACTCCTTTATTTTGTCAAGTTCCAAAGAGCTACTACAAACCATGTTGGATTTAGAGTTCCAAATTCATCTATCTATATAGGACAAAACATAGAAAAACCTAAATATAAAAACTGCTACTGTAGACGAACGCTTCAACCTAGAAGAACAAAATTTGGTGAGCCAAGTGGGATTTGTGTACTGATCATTACCACCATGTATCATCAAGATTGGGTGAAAAAATATTTGCTGGTATTATGGAAACTCGTTATATCTTAGAAGTTTGGCAACCCCTCTCAATGAAAGTGCTTTTCCACAGTCTGAGCCTCGAACTACAGAAGAGGAAACAAACCATTGAGACAAAACTGAGAACACCTTCATATTGTCAAGTTTCCAAGAGCTACTACGAACCATGTTGCATTTAGAGTTCCAAATTCATCTATCTATATAGGAGAGAACAGAGGGAAACCTAAATATAAAAACTGCTACTGTAATGAGCGCTTCCACCTAGAAGAACAAAATTTGCTGAGCCAAGTGGGATTTGTGTACTTGAAATTACCACCACGTATCATCATGATTGGGTGAAAAAATATTTGCTGGTATTTCGGAAACTCGTTATATCTTAGAAGTTTGGCAACCCCTCTCAATGAAAGTGCTTTTCCACAGTCTGTGCCTAGGGCTACTTGAAGAGGAAACAAACCATAGAGACAAAACTGAGAACTCCTTCATATTGTCAAGTTTCCAAGAGCTACTACCAAACATGTTTGATTTAGAGTTCCAAATTCATCTATCTATATAGGAGAGAACACAGAGAAACCTAAATATAAAAACTGCTACTGTAGACGAACGCTTCAACATAGAAGAACAAATTTTGGTGATCCAAGTAGGATTTGTGTACTGATCATTACCACTAAGTATCATGAAGATTGGGTGAAAAAAAATATTTGCTGGTAATTCGGAAATTCGTTAATTCTTAGAAGCTTGGCAACCCCTCTCAATGAAAGTGCTTTCCACAGTCTGTGCCTAGGGCTACTTGAAGAGGAAACAAACCACATAGACAAAACTGAGAACACCTTTATTTTGTCAAGATTCAAAGAGCTACTACAAACCATGTTGGATTTAGAGTTCCAAATTCATCTATGTATATAGGAGAGAACAGAGTGAAACCTAAATATAAAAACTGCTACAGCAGACGAACACTTAAATGTAGAACAAATTTTGGTGAGTCAAGTGTGATTTGTGTACTGATCATTACGACCAATATCATCAAGATTGGGTGAAAAAATATTTGGTGATATTTCAGAAACTCGTAATTTCTTGGAAGCTTGGCAACCCCTTTCAATGAAAGCGTTTTTCCACAGTCTCTGCTAAGGGCTACTTGAAGATGAAACAAACCATAGAGACAAAACTGAGAACTCCTTCATATTGACAAGTTTCCAAGAGCTACTACGAACCATGTTGGATTTAGAGTTCCAAATTCATCTATCTATATAGGAGAGAGCAGAGGGAAACCTAAATATAAATATTGCTACTGTTGACGAACGCTTCAACCTAGAAGAACAAAATTTGGAGAGCCAAGTGGGATTTGTGTACTGATCATTACCACCAAGTATCATCATGATTGGGTGAAAAAATATTTGCCGGTATTTCGGAAACTCGTTAATTCTTGGAAGCTTGGCAACCCCTCTCAATGAAAGTGCTTTTCCACAGTCTGTGCCTAGGGCTACTTGAAGAGGAAACAAACCATAGAGACAAAACTGAGAACTCCTTCATATTGTCAAGTTTCCAAGAGCTACTACGAACCATGTTGGATTTAGAGTTCCAAATTCATCTATCTATATAGGAGAGAACAGAGGGAAACCTAAATATAAAAACTGCTACTGTAATGAGCGCATCAACCTAGAAGAAGAAAATTTGCTGAGCCAAGTGGGATTTGTGTACTTGTAATTACCACCACGTATCTTCAAGATTGGGTGAAAAAATAATTGCTGGTATTTCGGAAACTCGTAATTTCTTGGAGTCTTCGCAACGCCTTTCAAGGAAAGTGCTTTTCCACAGTCTCTGCTTAGGGCTACTTGAAGAGGAACAAACCATAGACACAAAGCTGAGAACTACTTTATTTTGTCAAGTTTAAAGAGCTACTAAAAACCATGTTGTATTTAGAGTTCCAAATTCATCTATCTATATAGGAGAGAAAAGTGTGAAAAATGAATGTAAAAACCGCTACTGTAGAAGAACGCTGCAACATAGTAGAACAAAACTTGGTGAGCCAAGTGGGATTTGTGTACTGATCATTACCACCAATTATCATCAAGATTGAGTGAAAAAATATTTGCTGGTATTTCGGAAACTCGTTAATTCTTGGAAGCTTGGCAACCCCTTTCAATGAAAGTGCTTTGCCACAGTGTGTGACTAGGGCTACTTGAAGAGGAAACAAACCATAGAGACAAAACTGAGAACTCCTTTATTTTGTCAAGTTCCAAAGAGCTACTACAAACCATGTTGGATATAGAGTTCCAAATTCATCTATCTATATAGGAGAAAAGAGAGAAAAACCTAAATATAAAAACTGCTACTGTAGACGAATGCTTCAACCTAGAAGAACAAAATTTGGTGAGCCAAGTGGGATTTGTGTACTGATCATTACCACCATGTATCATCAAGATTGGGTGAAAAAATATTTGCTGGTATTATGGAAACTCGTTATATCTTAGAAGTTTGGCAACCCCTCTCAATGAAAGTGCTTTTCCACAGTCTGTGCTTATGGCTACTTGAAGAGGAAACAAACCATAGAGACAGAACTGAGAACTACTTTATTATGTGAATTTTCAAATAGCTAGAACAAACCATGTTGGATTTAGAGTTCCAAATTCATCTATCTATATAGGAGAGAACAGAGTGAAACCTAAATATAAAAATGCTACTGTAGACGAACGGTTCAACCTAGAAGAACAAAATTTGGTGAGCCAAGTGGAATTTGTGTACTGATCATTACCACCAAGTATCATCAAGATTGGGTGAAAAAATATTTGCCGGTGTTTCGGAAACTCGTTATATCTTAGGAGCTTGGCAACCCCTCTCAATGAAAGTGCTTTTCCACAGTTTGTGCCTAGGGCTACTTGAAGAGGAAACAAACCATAGAGAAAAAACTGAGAACTCCTTTATATTGTCAAGTATCCAAGAGATACTACAAACCATGTTGGATTTAGAGTTCCAAATTCACCTATCTATATAGGAGAGAACAGAGGGGAACCTAAATATAAAAACTGCTACTGTAGACGAACGTTTCAACCTAGAAGAACAAAATTTGGTGAGCCAAGTGAGATTTGTGTACTGATCATTACCACCAAGTATCATCAAGATTGGGTGAAAAAATATTTGCTGGTATTTCGGAAACTCGTTAATTTTTAGAAGCTTGGCAACCCCTCTCAATGAAAGTGCCTTTCTACAGTCTGTGCCTAGGGCTACTTGAAAAGGAAACAAACCATAAAGACAAAACTGAGAACTCCTTTATTTTGTCAAGTTCCAAAGAGCTACTGAGAACAATGTTGGATTTAGAGTTCCAAATTCATCTATCTATATAGGAGAGAGCAGAGGGAAACCTAAATATAAAAACTGCTACTGTAGACGAACGCTTCAACCTAGAAGAACAAAATTTGGTAAGCCAAGTGGGATTTGTGTACTGATCATTACCACCAAGTGTCATCAAGATTGGGAGAGAAAATATTTGCCGGTGTTTCGGAAACTCGTTATATCTTAGAAGCTTGGCAACCCCTCTCAATGAAAGTGCTTTTCCACAGTCTGTGCCTAGGGCTACTTGAAGCGGAAACAAAGCATAGCGACAAAACTGAGAACTACTTTATTTTGTGAATTTTCAAATAGCTACAACAAACCATGTTGGATTTAGAGTTCCAAATTCATCTATCTATATAGTAGAGAACAGAGTGAAACCTAAATATAAAAACTGATACTGTAGACGAACGCTTCAACCTAGAAGAACAAAATTTGGTGAGCGAAGTGGAATTTGTGTACTGATCATTACCACCAAGTATCATCAAGATTGGGTGAAAAAATATTTGCCGGTGTTTCGGAAACTCATTATATCTTAGGAGCTTGACAACCCCTCTCAATGAAAGTGCTTTTCCACAGTCTGTGCCTACGGCTACTTGAAGAGGAAAGAAACCATAGCGAGAAACCTGAGAACTCCTTTAGTGTCAAGTTTCAAGGAGCTATTACAAATCATGTTGGATTTAGAGTTCCAAATTCATCTAACTATATAGGAGAGAACATAGTGTAACCTAAAAATAAAAATTGCTACCGAAAACGAGCGCTTCAACCTAGAAGAAGAAAATTTGGTGAGCCAAGTGTGGGATTTGTGTACTTGTAATTACCACCAAGTATCATCAAGATTGGGTGAAAAAATATTTGCTGGTATTTCGAAAACTCGTTAATTCTTAGAAGCTTGGCAACCCTTCTCAATGAAAGTGCTTTTCTACAGTCTCTGCCTAGGGTTACTTGAAGAGGAAACTAACCACAGAGACAAAATTGAGACGTCCTTTATTTGGTCAAGTTTCAAAGAATTACTACAATCCATGTTGGATTTAGAGTTCCAAATTCATCTATCTATATAGGAGAGAACAGAGGGAAACCTAAATATAAAAACTGCTACTGTAGACGAACGCTTCAACATAGAAGAACAAAATTTGTGAGCCTAGTGAGATTTGTGTACTGATCATTACCACCAAGTATCATCAAGATTGGGTGAAAAAATGTTTGCTGGTGTTTCCGAAACTCGTTAATTCTTAGAAGCTTGGCAACCCCTCTCAATGAAAGTGCTTTTTCACAGTCTGTGCATAGGGCTACTTGTAGAGGAAACAAACCATAGAGACAAAACTGAGAACTCCTTTATTTTGTCAAGTTCCAAAGAGCTACTACGAATCATGTTGGATTTAGAGTTCCAAATTCATCTATCTATATAGGAGAGAACAGAGGGAAACATAAATATAAAAACTGCTACTGTAGACGAACGCTTAAACCTAGAAGACCAAAATTTGGTGAGCCAAGTGGGATTTGTGTACTGATAATTACCACCAAGTATCATAAAGATTGGGTGAAAAAATATTTGCTGGTATTTCGGAAACTCGTTAATTCTTAGAAGCTTGGCAATCCCTCTCAATGAAAGTGCTTATCCACAGTGTGTGCCTAGGGCGACTTGAAGAGGAAACAAACCATAGAGACAAAATGGAGAACTCCTTTATTTTGTCAAGTTTCAAAGAGCTACTACACCATGTTGGATTTATTGTTCCAAATTCATCTATCTATATAGGAGAGAGCAGAGGGAAACCTAAATATAAAAACTGCTACTGTAGACGAACGCTTAAACCTAGAAGACCAAAATTTGGTGAACCAAGTGGGATTTGTGTACTGATAATTACCACCAAGTATCATAAAGATTGGGTGAAAAACTATTTGCTGGTATTTCGGAAACTCGTTAATTCTTAGAAGCTTGGCAATCCCTCTCAATGAAAGTGCTTATCCACAGTGTGTGCCTAGGGCGACTTGAAGAGGAAACAAACCATAGAGACAAAACGGAGAACTCCTTTATTTTGTCAAGTTTCAAAGAGCTACTACACCATGTTGGATTTATTGTTCCAAATTCATCTATCTATATAGGAGAGAGCAGAGGGAAACCTAAATATAAAAACTGCTACTGTATACGAACGCTTAAACCTAGAAGAATAAAATTTGGTAAGCCAATTGGATATGTGTACTGATCATTACCACCAAGTATCATCAAGATTCGGTGAAAAAACATTTGCTGGTATTTCGGAAATTCGTTAATTCTTAGCAGCTTGGCAACCCCTCTCAATGAAAGTGCTTTTCCACAGTCTGTGCCTAGGGCTACTTGAGGAGAAAACAAACCATAAAGACAAAACTGAGAACTCCTTTATTTTGTCAAGTTTCAAAGAGCTACTACAAACCATGTTGGATTTAGAGTTCCAAATTCATCTATCTATATAGTTGAGTACAGAGGGAAACATAAATATAAAAACTGCTACTGTAGACGAACGCTTCACCCTAGAAGAACAAAATTTGGTGAGCCAAGTGGGATTTGTGTACTGATCATTACCACCAAGTATCATCAAGATTGGTTGAAAAAATATTTGCTGATATTTTGGAATCTCGTTAATTCTTAGAAGCTTGGCAACCCCTCTCAATGAAAGTGCTTTTCCACAGTCTGTGCCTAGGGGTAATTGAAGAGGAAACAATCAATAGACACAAAACTGAGAACTCCTTTATTTTGTCAAGTTTCAAAAAGCTATTACAAATCATGTTGGATTTAGAGTTCCAAATTCATCTATCTATATAGGAGAGAACAGAGTGAAACCTAAAAATAAAAATTCCTACCGTAAACGAACGCTTCAATCTAGAAGAACAAAATTTGGTGAGCCAAGTGGGATTTGTGTACTTGTAATTACCACCAAGTATCATCAAGATTGGGTGAAAAAATTTTTGCTGGTATTTCGGAAACTCGTTAATTCTTAGAAGCTTCTCAACCCCTCTCAATGAAAGTGCTTTTCTACAGTCTCTGCCTAGGGCTACTTGAAGAGGAAACAAACCATAGAGACAAAACTGAGAACTCCATTATTTTGTCAAGTTCCAAAGAGCTACTATGAACCATGTTGGATTTAGAGTTCCAAATTCATCTATCTATATAGGAGAGAACAGAGGGAAACCTAAATATAAAAACTGCTACTGTAGACAAACGCTTCAACCTAGAAGAACAAAATTTGGTGAGCCAAGTGTGATTTGTGTACTGATCATTACCACCAATATCATCAATATTGGGTGAAAAAATATTTGCTGGTATTTCGGAAACTCGTTATTTCTTAGAAGATTAGGAACCCCTCTCAATGAAAGTGCTTTTCCACAGTCTGTGCCTAGGGCTACTTGAAGAGGAAACAAACCATAGAGACAAAACTGAGAAGTCCTTTATTTTGTCAACTTTCAAAGAGCTACTACGAACCATGTTGGATTTAGAGTTCCAAATTCATCTATCTATATAGGAGAGAACAGAGGGAAACCTAAATATAAAAACTGCTACTGTAGACGAACGCTTCAACCTAGAAGAACAAAATTTGGTAAGCCAAGTGGGATTTTTGTATTGATCATTACCAGCAAGTGTCATCAAGATTGGGTGAAAAAATATTTGCTGGTATTTCGGAAACTCGTTAATTCTTAGAAGCTTGGCAACCCCTCTCAATGAAAGTGCTTTTCCACAGTCTGTGCCTAGGGCTACTTGAAGAGGAAACAAACCATAGCGACAAAACTGAGAACTACTTTATTTTGTGAATTTTCAAATAGCTACAACAAACCATGTTGGATTTAGAGTTCCAAATTCATCGATCTATATAGGAGAGAACAGAGGGAAACATAAATATAAAAACTGCTACTGTAGACGAACGCTTCACCCTAGAAGAACAAAATTTGGTGAGCCAAGTGTGATTTGTGTACTGATCATTACCACCAAGTATCATCAAGATTGGGTGAAAAAATATTTGCCTGTGTTTCGGAAACTCGTAATATCTTAGGAGCTTGGCAACCCCTCTCAATGAAAGTGCTTTTCCACAGTCTGTGCCTAGGGCTACTTGAAGAGGAAAGAAACCATAGAGACAAAACTGAGAACTACTTTATATTGTCAAGTTTCCAAGAGATACTACGAACCATGTTGGATTTAGAGTTCCAAATTCACCTATCTATATACGAGAGAACAGAGGGGAACCTAAATATAAAAACTGCTACTGTAGACGAACGGTTCAACCTAGAAGACCAAAATTTGGTGAGCCAAGTGTGATTTGTGTACTGATCATTACAACCAAGTATCATCAAGATTGGGTGAAAAAATATTTGCTGGTAATTCAGAAAATCGTTAATTCTTAGAAGCTTGGCAACCCCTCTCAATGAAAGTGCTTTTCCACAGTCTGTGCCTAGGGCTACTTGAAGAGGAAACAAACCATATAGATAAAACTGAGAACTCCTTTATTTTGTCAAGTTTCAAGGAGCTATTACAAATCATGTTGGATTTAGAGTTCCAAATTCATCTACCTATATAGGAGAGAACAGAGTGAAACCTAAAAATAAAAATTGCTACCGGAAACGAATGCTTCAACCTAGAAGAACAAAATTTGGTGAGTCAAGTGGGATTTGTGTACTTGTAATTACCACCAAGTATCATCAAGATTGGGTGAAAAAATTTTTGCTGGTATTTCGGAAACTCGTTAATTCTTAGAAGCTTGGCAACCCCTCTCAATGAAAGTGCTTTTCTACAGTCTCTGCCTAGGGCTACTTGAAGAGGAAACTAACCATAGAGACAAAACTGAGACTTCCTTTATTTGGTCAAGTTTCAAAGAATTACTACAATACATGTTGTATTTAGAGTTCCAAATTCATCTATCTATATAGGAGAGAACAGAGGGAAACCTAAATATAAAAACTGCTACTGTAGACGAACGCTTCAACTTAGAAGAACAAAATTCTGTGAGCCATGTGAGATATGTGTACTGATCATTACCACCAAGTATCATCAAGATTAGGTGAAAAAATATTTGCTGGTGTTTCAGAAACTCGTTAATTCTTAGAAGCTTGGCAACCCCTCTCAAAGAAAGTGCTTTTCCACAGTCTGTGCCTAGGGCTACTTGAAGAGGAAACAAACCATAGATACAAAACTGAGAACTCCTTTATTTTTTCAAGTTTCAAAGAGCTACTACGAACCATGTTGGATTTAGAGTTCCAAATTCATCTATATATATACGAGAGAACAGAGGGAAACGTAAATATAAAAACTGCTATGTAGACGAACGCTTCAACCTAGAAGAACCAAATTTGGTGAACCAAGTGGGATTTGTGTACTGATCATTGCCACCAAGTATCATCAAGATTGGGTGAAAAAATATTGGCTGGTATTTCGGAAACTCGTTAATTCTTAGAAGCTTCGCAACCCCTCTCAATGAAATTACTTTTCCACAGTCTGTGCCTAGGGCTACTTGAAGAGGAAACAAACCATAGAGACAAAACTGAGAACTCCTTTATTTTGTCAAGATTCAAAGAGCTACTACGAAGCATGTTGGATTTAGAGTTCCAAGTTCATCTATCTATATAGGGGAGAACAGAAGGTAACCTAAATATAAAAACTGCTACTGTAGACGAACGCTTCAACCTAGAAGAAAAAATTTGGTGAGCCAAGTGGGATTTGTGTACTGATCATTACCACCAAGTATCATCAAGATTGGGTGAAAAAATATTTGCTGGTATTTCGGAAAGTCGTTAATTCTTAGAAGCTTGGCAGCCCCTCTCAATAAAAGTGCTTTTCCACAGTCTGTGCCTAGGGCTACTTGAAGAGGAAACAAACCTTAGAGACAAAACTGAGAACTAATTTTTTTTGTCAAGTTCCAAAGAGCTACTACGAACCATGATGGATTTAGAGTTCCAAATTCATCTATCTATATAGGAGAGAACAGATTGAAACCTAAATATAAAAACTGCTACTGTAGACGAACGCTTCAACCAAGAAGAACAAAATTTGGTGAGCCAAGTGTGATGTGTGTACTGATCATTACCACCAATATCATCAAGATTGGGTGAAAAAATATTTGCTGGTATTTCGAAAAATCGTTATTTCTTAGGAGCTTGGCAACCCCTCTCAATGAAAGTGCTTTTCCAAAGTCTGTGAATAGGGCTACTTGAAGAGGAAACAAACCATAGAGACAAAACTGAGAACTCCTTTATTTTGTCAAGTTTCAGGGAGCTATTAGAAATCATGTTGGATTTAGAGTTCCAAATTCATCTAACTATATAGGAGAGAACAGAGTGAAACCTAAAAATAAAAATTGCTACCGAAAACGAGCGCTTCAACCTAGAAGAAGAAAATTTGGTGAGCCAAATGGGATTTGTGTACTTGTAATTACCACCAAGTATCATCAAGATTGGGTGAAAAAATTTTTGCTGGTATTTCAGAAATTCGTAAATTCTTAGAAGGTTGGCAACCCCTCTGAATGAAAGTGCTTTTTCACAGTCTGTGCCTAGATCTACTAGAAGAGGAAAAAAACCATAAAGAAAAAACTGAGAACTCCTTGATTTTGTCAAGTTTCCAAGAGCTACTGCAAACCATATTGGATTTAGACTTCCAAATTCATCTATCTATATAGGAGAGAACAGAGGGAAACCTAAATATAAAAACTGCTACTGTAGATGAACGCTTCAACCTAGAAGAACAAAATTTGGTGAGCCAAGTGGAATTTGTGTACTGATCATTACCACCAAGTATCATCATGATTGGGTGAAAAAATATTTGCCAGTGTTTCGGAAACTCGTTATATCTTAGAAGCTTGGCAATCCCTCTCAATGAAAGTGCTTTTTTACAGTCTGTGCCTAGGGCTTTGAACAGGAAAAAAACCATAGAGACAAAACAGAGAACTCCTTTATTTTGTCAACTTTCAAAGAGCTACTACAAATCATGTTGGATTTAGAGTTCCAAATTCATCTATCTATATAGGAGAGAACAGAGTGAAATCTAAAAATAAAAATTGCTACTCTAAACGAAAGCTTCAACCTAGAAGAACAAAATTTGGTGATCCAAGTGGGAATTGTATTCTTGCAATTACCACGAAATATCATCAAGATTGGGTGAAAAAATATTTGCTGGTATTTCCGCAACTCGTTAATTCTTAGAAGCTTGACAACCCCCCTCAATGAATGTACTTTTCCACAGTCTGTGCCTAGGGCTACTTGAAGAGAAAACAAACCATAGAGACAAAACTGAGAAGTCCTTTATTTTGACAAGTTTCAAAGAATTACTACAATCCATGTTGGATTTAGAGTTCCAAATTCATCTATCTATATAGGAGAGAAAAGAAGGAAACCTAAATATAAAACTGCTACTGTAGACGAACGCTTCAACCTAGAAGAACAAAATTTGGTTTGCCAAGTGGGATTTTTGTACTGATCATTACCACCAAGTATCATCAAGTAGGGTGAAAAACTGTTTGCTGGTATTTCGGAAACTCGTTATTTCTTAGAAGCCTGGCAACCCCTCTCAATGAAATTGCTTTTCCACAGTCTGTGCCTAGGGCTACTTGAAGAGGAAACAAAGAATAGAGACAAAACTGATAAGTCCTTTATTTTGTCAAGTGTCAAGGAGCTACTACAAACCATGTTGGATTTAGAGTTCCAAATTCATCTCTCTAAATAGGAGAGAACAGAAGGAAACCTAAACATAAATACTGCTACTGTAGACGAACGCTTCAACCTAGAAGAACAAAATTTGGTGAGCCAAGTGGGATTTGTGTACAGATCATTACCACCAAGTATCATCAAGATTGGGTGAAAAAATATTTGGTGGTATTTCGGAAACTCGTTAATTCTTAGAAGCTTGGCAACCCCTCTCAATAAAAGTGCTTTTCAACAGTTTGTGCCTAGGGCTACTTGAAGAGGAAACAAACCATAGAGACAAAACTGAGAACTCCTTTATTTTGTCAAGTTCCAAAGAGGTACTACGAACCATGTTGGATTTAGAGTTACAAATTCATCTATCTATATAGGAGAGAACAGAGGGAAACCTAAATATAAAAACTGCTACTGTAGACGAACGCTTCAACCTAGAAGAACAAAATATGGTGAGCCAAGTGGGATTTGAGTACTGATCATTATCACCAAGTATCATCAAGATTGGGTGAAAAAATATTTCCTGGTATTTCGGGAACTCGTTAATTCCTAGAAGCTTGGCAACCCCTCTCAATGAAAGTGCTTTTCCACTGTCTGTCCATTGGGCTACTTGAAGAGGAAACAAACCATAGAGACAAAACTGAGAACTTTTTTATTTTGTCAAGTTTCAAAGAGCTACTACAAACCATGTTGGATTTAGAGTTCCAAATTCATCTATCTATATAGGAGAGAACAGTGGGAAACCTAAATATAAAAACTGCTACTGTAGACGAACGCTTCAACCTAGAAGAACAAAATATGGTGAGCCAAGTGGGATTTGTGTACTGATCATTATCACAAAGTATCATCAAGATTGGGTGAAAAAATATTTGCTGGTATTTCGGAAACTCGTTAATTTTTAGAAGCTTGGCAACCCCTCTCAATGAAAGAGCTTTTCCACAGTCTGTGCCTAGGGCTTTGAAGAGGAAACAAACCATAGAGACAAAACTGAGAACTCCTTTATTTTGTCAAGTTTCAAAGAGCTACTACGAACCATGTTGGATTTAGAGTTCCAAATTCATCTATCAATATAGGAGAGAACAGAGTGAAACCTAAATATAAAAACTGCTACTGTATTCGAACGCTTCAACCTGGAAGAACAAAATTTGGTGAGCCAAGTGGGATTTGTGTACTGATCATTACCACCAAGTATCATCAAGATTGGTGAAAAATATTTGCTGATATTTCGGAAAATTTTTATATCTTAGAAGCTTGGCAACCCCTCTCAATGAAAGTGCTTTTACACAGTCTGTGCCTAGGGCTACTTGAAGAGGAAACAAACCATAGAGACAAATCAGAGAACTCTTTTATTTTGTAAAGTCTCAAACAGCTACTAGAAACCATGTTGGATTTAGAGTTCAAATTCATGTATCTATATAGGACAGAACAGAGGAAAACTTAAAAATAAAAACTGCTCTTGTAAACGAACGCTTCAACCTAGAAGAACAAAATTTGGTGAGCCAAGTGGGATGTGTGTACTTGTCATTCCCACCACGTATCATCAAGATTGGGTGAAAAAATATTTGCCTGAATTTCGGAAACTCGAAATTTCTTGGTAGCTTGGCAACCCGTTTCAATGAAAGTGCTTTTCCACAGTCTGTGCCTAGGGCTACTTGAAGAGGACATAAAGCATAGAGACAAAACTGAGAACTCTTTTATTTTGTCAAGTTTCAAAGAGTTAGTAGAAACCATGTTGGATTTAGAGTTCCAAATTTATGTATCTATAAAGGAGAGAACAGAGGGAAACCTAAATGTAAAAACTGCTACTGTAGACGAACGCTTCAACCTAGAATAAAATTTGGTGAGCCAAGTGGGATTTGTGTACTGATCACTACCACCAAGTGTCATCAAGATTGGGTGAAAAAATATTTGCTGGTATTTCAGAAACTCGTTAATTTTTAGAATCTTGGCAACACCTCTCAATGAAAGTGCTTTCCACAGTCTGTGCCTAAGGCTACTTGAAGAGGAAACAAACCACATAGACAAAACTGAGAACTCTTTGTTTTGTCAAGTTTCAAAGAGCTACTATAAACCATGTTGGATGTACAATTCCAAATTCATCTATGTATATAGGAGAGAACAGAGGGAAAACTAAATATAAAAACTGCTACTGTAGAGGAACGCTTCAACCTAGAAGAACAAAATTTGGGGAGCCAAGTGGGATTTGTGTACTGATCATTACCAGCAAGTATCATCAAGATTGGGTGAAAAAATGTTTTCTTTATTTCGGAAACTCGTTAATTCATAGAAGCTTGGCAATCCCTCTCAATGAAAGTGCTTTTCCACAGTCTGTGCCTAGGGCTACTTGAAGAGGAAACTAACCATAGAGACAAAACTGAGAACTCCTTTATTTGGTCAAGTTTCAAGGAGCTACTACAAACCATGTTGGATTTAGAGTTCCAAATACATCTATCTATATAGGAGAGAACAGAGGGAAACCTAAATATAAAACTTGCTACTGTAGACGAACGTTTCAACCTAGAAGAACGAAATTTGGTGAGACAAGTGGGATTTGTGTACTGATCATTACCACCAAGTATCATCAAGATTGGGTGAAAAAATATTTGCTGGTATTTCGGAAACTATTTAATTCTTAGAAGCTTGGCAACCTCTCTCAATGAAAGTGCTTTTCCACAGTCTGTGCCTAGGGCTACTTGAAGAGGAAACAAACGATAGAGACAAAACTGAGAACTCCTTTATATTGTCAAGTTTCAAAGAGCTACTACGAACCATGTTGGATTTAGAGTTCCAAATTCATCTATCTATACAGGAGAGAACAGAGGGCAACCTATATAAATACACTGCTACTGTAGATGAACGCTTCAACCTAGAGGAACAAAATTTGGTGAGCCATGTGGGATTGGTGTACGGATCATTACCACCAAGTATCATCAAGATTGGGTGAAAAATTATTTGCTGGTATTTCGGAAACTCGTTAATTCTTAGAAGCATGGCAACCCATCTCAATGAAAGTGCTTTTCCACAGTCTGTTAATAGGGCTACTTGAAGAGGATACAATGCATAGAGACAAAACTGAGAACTCCTTTTTTTTGTCAAGTTTCAAAGAGCTACTACAAACCATGATGGATTTAGAGTTCCAAATTCATCTATCTATATAGGAGAGAACAGAGGGAAACCTAAATATAAAAACTGCTACTGTAGACGAACGCTTCAACCTAGAAGAACAAAATTTGGTGAGCCAAGTGGGATTTGTGTACTGATCGTTATCACCAAGTATCATCAAGATTGGGTGAAAAAATATTTGCTGGTATTTCGGAAACTCGTTAATTTTTAGTAGCTTGGCAACCCCTCTCAATGAAAGTGCTTTTCCACAGTCTGTGCCTAGGGCTACTTGAAGAGGAAACAAACCATACAGACAAAACTGAGAACTACTTTATTTTGTCAAGTTTCCAAGAGGTACTACAAACCATTCTGGATTTAGAGTTCCAAATTCATCTATCTATATAGGAGAGAAAAGAGTGAAACCTAAATATATAAACCGCTACTGTAGACGAATGCTGCAACCAAGTAGAACAAAATTTGGTGAGCCAAGTGGGATTTGTGTAATGATCATTACCACCACGTATCATCAAGATTGGGTGAAAAAGTATTTGCTGGTATTTTGGAAACTCGTAAATTCTTAGAAGCTTGGCAACCCCTCTCAATGAAAGTGCTTTTCCACAGTCTGTGCCTAGGGCTAATTGAAAAGGAAGAAAACCATAGAGAAAAAACTGAGAACTCCTTTATTTTGTCAAGTATCAAAGAGCTACTACAAACCATGTTGGATTTAGAGTTCCAAATTCGTCTATCTATATAGGAGAGAACAGAGGAAAACCTAAATATAAAAACTGCTACTCTAGACGAACGCTTCAACATAGAAGAACAAAATTTGGTGAGCCAAGTGGGATTTGTGTACTGATCATTACCACCACGTATCATCAAGATTGGGTGAAAAAGTATTTGCTGGTATTTCGGAAACTCGTTAATTCTTAGAAGCTTGCCAACCCCTCTCAATGAAAGTGCTTTTCGACAGTGTGTGCCTAGGGCTTCTTGAAGAGGAAACAAACCATGGAGACAAAATTGAGAACTCCTTTATTTTTTCAAGTTTCAAAGAGCTTCTGCAAATCATGTTGGATTTAGAGTTACAAATTCATCTATCTATATAGTAGAGAACAGAATGAAACCTAAAAATAAAAACTGCTACTGTAAACGAACGCTTCAACCTAGAAGAACAAAATTTGGTGAGTCAAGTGGGATTTGTGTACTTGTAATTTCCACCATGTATCATCAATATTGGGTGAAAAAATATTTGCAGGTATTTCGGAAACTCGTAATTTCTTTCAAGCTTTGCAACCCCTTTCAATTAAAGTTCTTTTCCACAGTCTCTGCTTAGGGCTACTTGAAAAGGAAACAAACCATAGAGACAAAGCTGAGAACTACTTTATTTTGTCAAGTTTCAAAGAGCTACTACAAACCATGTTGGATTTTGAGTTCCAAATTCATCTATTTATATAGGAGAGAACAGAGTGAAACCTAAATATATAAACTGCTACTGTAGATGACCGCTTCAACCTAGAAGAACAAAATTTGGTGAGCCAAGTGGGATTTGTGTACTGATCACTACCCCCAAGTATCATCAAGATTGGGTGAAAAAATATTTGCTGGTATTTCGGAAAATCGTTAATTCTTAGAAGCTTGGCAACCCCTCTCGATGAAAGTGCTTTTCCACAGTCTGTGCCTAGGGCTACTTGAAGAGGAAACAAACCATAGAGACAAAACTGAGAACTCCATTATATTTTCAAGTTTCCAAGAGCTACTACGAACCATGTTGGATTTAGTGTTCCAAATTCATGTATCTATATAGGAGAGAACAGAGGGAAACCTAAATGTAAAAACTGCTACTGTAGACGAACGGTTCACCCTAGAAGAACAAAATTTGGTGAGCCAAGTGGGATTTGTGTACTGATCACTACCCCCAAGTATCATCAAGATTGGGTGAAAAAATATTTGCTGGTATTTTGGAAACTCGTTATTTCTTAGAAGCTTGGCAACCCCTCTCAATGAAAGTGGTTTTCCACAGTCTGTGCCTAGGGCTTTGAAGAGGAAACAAACCATAGAGACAAAACTGAGAACTCCTTTATTTTGTCAAGTTTCAAATAGCTACTACAGACTATGTTGGATTTAGAGTTCCAAATTCATCTATCTACATAGGAGAGAACAGAGGGAAACCTAAATATAAAAACTGCTACTGTATACGAACGCTTCAACCTAGAAGAACAAAATTTGGTGAGCCAAGTGGGATTTGTGTACTGATCATTACCAACAAGTATCATCAAGATTGGGTGAGAAAATATTTGCTGATATTTCGGAAAATCGTTATATCTTAGAAGCTTGGCAACCCCTCTCAATGAAAGTGCTTTTCCACAGTCTGTGCCTAGGGCTACTTGAAGAGGAAACAAACCATAGAGGCAAAACTGAGAACTCCTTTATTTTGTCAAGTTTCAAATAGCTACTACAGACTATGTTGGATTTAGAGTTCCAAATTCATCTATCTACATAGGAGAGAACAGAGTGAAACCTAAATATAAAAACTGCTACTGTATACGAACGCTTCAACCTAGAAGAACAAAATTTGGTGAGCCAAGTGGGATTTGTGTACTGATCATTACCACCAAGTATCATCAAGATTGGGTGAAAAAATATTTGCTGGTATTTCGGAAACTCGTAATTTCTTGGAAGCTTCGCAACGCCTTTCAATTAAAGTGCTTTTCCACAGTCTCTGCTTAGGGCTACTTGAAGAGGAAACAAACCATAGAGGCAAAACTGAGAACTACTTTATTTTCTCAAGTTTCAAAGAGCTACTACGAACCCTGTTGGATTTAAAGTTACAAATTCATCTATTTATATAGGAGAGAACAGAGTGAAACCTAAATATAAAAACTGCTACTGTAGATGAGCGCTTCAACCTAGAAGAACAAAATTCGGTGAGCCAAGTGGGATTTGTGTACTGATCATTACCACCAAGTATCATCAAGATTGGGTGTTGGGAGCCATTCTCACACGTGACTGGGTGACTCCCGGTTAGGGTCTGAGGCTCTCTGGCTGTGTCGGAGCTTTCCCGGCCCTCTCCTGTTGAGAGAACTTGTCCGTGTGGGGGTGTAACTGACCAATGTCCCCGGAGGCCCAATCACTGACCCTGATCTTGGAGTGCGGCCCCCCCTTCAACCTTCATTGGATGAAATTATCCCCTGAGTTTCTTGCTCCCCAATAAAAGGCTACTCCCTGGCGTGCTCGCTCTCTCTCTCTCCTGCTAGCCCTGAGTAATCCTTGATGCCCTGCCGGGTGGTTAGGGGAGGGAACCGGACCTGGTCATAGAAAAATGTAACTGAGTCTGTGTGTTTATTTCGATCTCACTAGCTAACTTTTATGCCAAGAACCTCATTAATGAAACCATTGCACTGGAAGCGTGGTAGAATTGGCGCCCAGGAGGGGGGCATTCTAGATTAGCTAGATTGAGTGGGAGCGTGTGCTATAAAGATAAAGGAAAAAGTAAAGATAAAGTAAGTGGTGACAATTTGGGTTACAAAAGGAAATGGTGACAATTTGGATCACAAAAGTACCTTAAGATATTGAAGGAAAGAGAAGTTAAATTAATTAAAATAAAAAATTCAACTTCTACCTATAAGGAAATGTAACTATTTTAGACAGTATAATTAATCAGAAAGGAAAACAGATAAAGAAAGCTCAGTTATTACAATTCTTAGAGATTGTAGGTAAATATTGTCCTTGGTTTTGTGAACAAGAATCTCCAAATTTACTTACTTGGGAGAAATTAGGAAGAAAGTTACAAAAGGTCTGTCTTTCTAATGAATTACCTGTAGGAGTAGATAATATTCAGAGAACCTGGATGGCTTTGGAAGTTTGTCTTTTTGAGTATATGGGCCAGAATTCGTGGCACCTTGAAGACCTGCTAAAAGGCATTCAATGGGCCATCAAGTCTATTCAAATGGAAAATCCGCCTGAGGCTACGTTAATTCCTTTTCCTTTAAGCCGCTTAAAAACAAAGGCGCTAGGGGCCAGGTCCAAAGTTAAAAATGTAAATTTAAATTTACAAAATCAGGCTACTCCACAGGGAGATTATGGAGAGCAATATCAGAAAGGAGATACCTCCGAGGTCCTAGAGAGTCCTCCAGAGGAGGTAAATGATCTTCCTGTAGAGGAAAATCCAGAAGAGGTTCCTAGAGGGGCTCAGAGTTCTTCTCAGCCACGTGACTTCGAAGCCCAATTTCAAAATGGCGACAGCACAGAACCTTTACCAGCTAATCTATGGGGGAGAGATATTTTAACCAAAATGAGATTGTTATTAGTTACTCCTAACTCTATGAGATCAGTTGAGGAAGTTAGTCAGAGATATTTTCCTGGAGATGATAGGGAGACCCTTTAGGAAGAGTATCTGTTTACAAACCAGTCTCCACGACAAAGATTAGTAAATGCTCCAAGCCAAAATTTTTATTAGGGGCCCTGAGTACTTCCCTGATCCCTAAGACAGCTGAAAAAAATCACCTGGCTCACAGAGGAGCCTATATGGATTTCTTAGTGGCCCATCTCAGGGGAAAAGCTTAAAATAATTCATAGGCTAGTTGAGGAACAACTTCAGGCTGGTCATATAGAGCCAACGCTTAGTCCTTGGAACACACCTATTTTTGTTACTAAGAAAAAGTTAGGAAATTGGAGGTTGCTACAGGATTTAATGGCAATAAATCATGCAGTTCAGCCTATGGGATCCTTACAGCCAGGACTTCCCTCTCCCACAGCCATCCCTTTAGATTATAGCTTGATGGTAATAAATTTAAAAGACTGGTTTTTCTCTGTAAGGTTACATCCTGGAGATTGTGAGAGATTTGCTTTCACTGTCCCAACAATTAATTTTAAGGAACCTGTTAAAAGATATTGCTAGAAAGTACTCCCACAGGGAATGCATAATAGTCCTACTCTGTGCCAGAAATACGTAGACCAGGCGATAGATCCCATAAGAAATAGCTTTCCTGATGCATATATTATTCATTTTATGGATGATATATTATTGGCTCATGCTAATCCCGAGGTACTTTCAGAAATTTTTACTCAGTTACAGACTTCACTCATAGCAATGGGTTTATGCATAGGTCCTCAAAAAATTCAAAAAGTGTCTCCTTTTCAATACCTAGGTCAGATAATTCAAGGATGTACAATCCATCCTCAAAATCTTCAGATAAGAATTAAGGAGTTACATACCCTTAATGATTTTCAAAAGCTATTAGGAGATATTAATTGGCTGAGGCCATCCTTAAAACTAACTACTTCTGAGTTAAGTCCTTTATTTCAGATATTACAAGGAAATCCTTCTCCAACCTCTCCACGTCAGCTAACTTTAGAGGCTAAAACAGCTTTAAGGAAAGTTGAAAATGCAATTAAAAATGCACAGCTTACTAGAGTTGATCCTAAGGAAATGGTGTATTTATTAATATTTCCAACTGAGCATACCCCAACAGGAGCCATGTGACAAAAATTAGGAGTTATTGAGTGGATTTATTTATCCCACTCCCCTCAAAAACATTAATTCCTTTTCATGATTCTATAGCTCAATTAGTAATTAAGGGTAGGACTAAGATTTTACAATTAATTGGATCTGAACCTGATATCATAATTATTCCATTTTCTGTTCAACAGATTAATTGGCTTTTTCAAACTTCTAGCCCATGGCAAATAGCTTTTGCTGATTTTCCTGGGCAGATAGATAGTCACTATCCTCGTGATAAAATTATACAATTTACATCATTAACGTCACTTATTTTTCCAAAGATTGTACGTGCCCATCCTATAGATGAAGCCTTATCAGTGTTCACTGATGGATCAAGTTCAGGTAAAGCAGGATTTTATAGTCGTGTTCACACAGAGGTAATACAAACTTCTTATACTTCTGCCCAAAGAGCAGAGCTTCAAGCTCTGATTTGTGCCTTAACTTACTTTACAAATGAACCTATTAATATTTATTCTGACAGCTTATATGTAGTCGAAGTTACTAAAAATATTGAAACTTCAGTTATTGGGTATACTTCATCACAAAAGTTATTTAAATTATTTCATAATTTACAAAAGACAGTGCTAATGCGAAAATATCCATGTTTCATAGGACATATACGACGAGCTCATACTAATCTTCCAGGACCTTTAGCTTCAGGTAATAACAAAATTGACAGACTCATAGCTTTTTCTCAACAGATGTCTTCATATGACTGTGCACTAGCTTCCCATTCCTTACATTATCAAAATGCTTCTAGCTTATGTAATTATTCCTCAATTTGGTAAGCAGTGTTATGTGCATGTCATAGTGGACTCTTATTCTAGATTTATTTTTGCCACAGCACATACTAAGGAAAATTCTCAACATGTAATTTCTCATTGTCTAGCAGCTTTTTCTGTTTTAGGATACCCTATGCAGATTAAAACAGATAATGCTCCAGCTTATGTGAGCTCTTCTTTTCAACAATTTTGTCAAGAGTTTAAAATTAATCATAAAACAGGAATTCCTTATAACCCCCCAGGTCAAGCCATTGTAAAACGAGCTCATTTATCTATTAAACTTCAATTACAAAAATTAAAAAGGGGGGATAAGCTTATGACTCCCCAAAATAGCCTTAATCATGCCTTGTTTGTTTAAAATTTTTTAAACTGTAACGCAGAAGGTCACACTGCTGCTGAGAGACAAATGTCTCCCTCAGTAACAGGCCCTTTAGGCAGAGTTTTGTGGAAAGATTTACAGACCGGTCAGTGGAAGGGCCCAGATCCAGTGCTTATATGGGGCAGAGGGCATGCTTGTATTTTCCCAGAAAATTCTTCTCGTCCTATTTGGGTGCCTGAACGTGCTATCAGACATGGAAGAGATAGAACCCAGATTCGAGCGACTGAGGATCGACCCAGAAGAGCCCCCATCCAGAAGGAGGAGATATTGGAAAAGGATGAAGAAAGACCAGATTGACCCAGCCAAAAAGCTGATTTCATGGAAAGACGTAAAGAAGCTAACAACCCAGGCTTCCAGAATACTTCGAGACCTAAGAGAAAACAGGACCCCAATGATAATGGTAGCAACAGTAATTGCCCTACTGGGCTGTCAGGTAAAGGGGGATCAAGTAGACACTTACTGGACGTATTTCCCAGATCCACCCCTGGTACACCCAGCTGTGTGGACTGGAGAATCTATTCCAGTATTTACTAATGACTCATTCATGATGGAAGGATTTACAGATACTCATATTACTCCCAATCATGTGACTAGATTTAATTATTCTGGCTATAGTGCCCAATTACCCTTGTGTTGGTCCCACGATAAACATGCTGGCTGTCTGAAAGTATCATTCAAAGAAAAGACAGCGATTGGTAGACCTAGACTGACAAATAATTCTATTTATGGAGATTTAAAACCTAATACTAGATCAGTAATTAAGATGGGACTTTCCCATAATAAGCCAGTCATTTCTGCAAAACCTCCACAGATACACCACTGTCCAAATAGTTCTACAATTGAGATTGGCACCTTTCCTAAATGGGTGGATTGTATAAATCCCTTTCCTGTACAACATAAGGTGTCTACAGATAGTGGGTATATTTTAGACTGTTCTCCAAAAATTGATAAGAGACAATTACGAAGAAATTCTGCTATGACACCTGCAGGATTTGTTAGTAATATTTTGACTTATAGTAAAGGTGGTGTTCAAAAAGATATTTGGCATTTAATTGCTGCCTCAGAATTCTTACATTATACAGACAAACCCTTACCAAGATTTATTGGCAAGAACTGTAAAGAGGGATCTTGCTATGGCTTACGAGCTTGTGTCCAATCTCCTTATGTTTTAATTATTGGAAATGTGAAAGTTAAATGGATAGATGACAGACATGTTGTTACTTGTAATAAATGTAACCTAACCAATTGTATTACTAGGTATAATGGAGAAAAAGGAGTGCTGATACTTCATCAGCCCTCTTTCGTTTTATTACCTGCTAATATTTCAGGGCCATGGTATGCTGATGCTGGTTTACAAGTCTTACAGCAAATTCATGCCCAACTGGCAAGACCTAAACGTGCTATTAGAGTTATAATTGTTGGTGTTTTGGCGCTAGTCTCTTTTATTGCCTCAACTGTCTCTGCGTCTCTGACATTGTCTCAAAATATTCAGCATACAAAATTTCTTAATAATTTAGCTCAAAATACTTCCATGGCTCTGCGTAATCAAGTAAATATTGATGAAAAGATTGAAATTAAATTAAACGCCTTAGAGGCAACTGTTATTGACATAGGTAATGAAATTTCAGCCTTAAAATTTAAAGAAAGGCTTAAATGCCATGCTAATTATAAGTATGTGTGTGTTACAGCTGCCAAGTACAATGCTTCTCTCTGGGATTGGGAGAAGGTTAAAAACCATTTGTTAGGTATTTGGCAAAATAGTAATAATAGCTTGGATATTCTGGAACTTCATCACCATACCCAAGACATTCAAAATAATAGAGCTGATTTTTCAGATCCTTCTTCTTTGGCTAACCAAATATTGAAGGAGTTAAATGGATTCAACCCTGGAAATATTCTCAAACACTCGGCCTGGTACATTATTGGATTATTCTCTTTGCTGCTAATTGTAGGATGGCGAGTCTTCAGAACAAAAATGCAGAAACTCCGGAGAGTGAACCGCCGCCTGATTTTTGCGAAAAGAAAGGGGGAATATGTCGGGAACAATTCTCACACGTGACTGGGTGACTCCCGGTTAGGGTCTGAGGCGCTCTGGCTGTGTCGGAGCTTTCCCGGCCCTCTCCTGTTGAGAGAACCTGTCCGTGTGGGGGTGTAACTGACCACTGACCCCGGAGGCCCAATCACTGACCCTGACATTGGAGTGCGGCCGATCCTTCAACCTTCATTGGATGAAATTATCCCCTGAGTTTCTTGCTCCCCAATAAAAGGCTACTCCCTGGCGTGCTCGCTCTCTCTCTCTCCTGCTAGCCCTGAGTAATCCTTGCTGCCCTGCCGGGTGGTTAGAGGAGGGAACCAGAGAGGGGAGCCGTCTCAGACCTGGTCATAGAAAAAGGTAACTGAGTCTGTGTGTTTATTTCGATCTCACTAGCTAACTTTTATGCCAAGAACCTCATTAATGAAACCATTGTGCTGGACGCGTGGTAGAATTGGGTGAAAAAATATTTGCTGGTATTTCTGAAACTCATTATATCTTAGAAGCTTGGCAACCCCTCTCAATGAAAGTGCTTTTCAACAGTGCGTGCCTAGGGCTACTTGAAGAGGAAACAAACCATAGAGACAAAACTGAGAACTCCTTTGTTTTGTCAAGTTTCAAAGAGCTACTACAAATCATGTTGGATTTAGAGTTCCAAATTTATCTATCTATATAGGAGAGAACAGAGTGAAAGCTAAAAATAAAAACTGCTACTGTAAACGAACGCTTCAACCTAGAAGAACAAAATTTGGTGAGCCAAGTGGGATTTGTGTACTGATCATTACCACTAAGTATCATCAAGTTTGGGTGAAAAAATATTTGCTGGCATTTCGTAAACTCTTTAATTCTTAGAAGCTTGGAAACCTCTCTCAATAAAAGTGCTTTTCCACAATCTTTGCCTAGGGCTACTTGAAGAGGAAACAAACCATAGAGACAAAACTGAGAACTCTTTTTTATTGTCAAGTTTCCAAGAGCTACTACGAACCATGTTGGATTTAGAGTTCCAAATTCATCTATCTATATAGGAAAGAACAGAGGGAAACCTAAATATAAAAACTGCTACTGTAGACGAACGCTTCAACCGAGAAGAACAAAATTTGGTGAGCCAAGTGGGATTGGTGTACTGATCATTACCACCAAGTATCATCAAGATTGGGTGAAAAAATATTTGCTGGTATTTTGGAAATTCTATAATTCTTAGAAGCTTGGCAACCGCTCTCAATGAAAGTGCTTTTCCACAGTCTGTGCCTAGGGCTACTTGAAGAGGAAACAAACCATAGAGACAAAACTGAGAACTCCTTTTTATTGTCAAGTATCCAAGAGCTACTACGAACCATGTTGGATTTAGAGTTCCAAATTCATCTATCTGTATAGGAGAGAACAGAGGGAAACATAAATATAAAAACTGCTACTGTAGACGAATGCTTCAACCGAATAGAACAAAATTTGGTGAGCCAAGTGGGATTTGTGTACTGATCATTACCACCAAGTATCATCAAGATTGGGTGAAAAAATATTTGCTTTTATTTCGGAAACTCGTTAATTCTTAGAAGCTTGGCAACCCCTCTCAATGAAAGTGCTTTTCCACAGTCTGTGCCTAGGGCTAATTGAAGAGGAAACAAACCATAGAGACAAAACTGAGAACTCCTTTATTTTGTCAAGTTTCAAAGTGCTACTACAAAACATGTTGGATTTAGAGTTCCAAATTCATCTATCTGTATAGGAGAAAACAGAGGGAAACCTAAATATAAAAACTGCTACTGTAGACGAACGCTTCAACATAGAACAACAAACTTTGGTGAGCCAAGTGGGATTTGTGTACTGATCATTACCACCAAGTATCATCAAGATTGGGTGAAAAAATATTTGCTGGTATTTCGGAAACTCGTTAATTCTTAGAAGCTTGGCAACCCCTCTCAATGAAAGTGCTTTTCCACAGTCTGTGCCTAGGGCTACTTGAAGAGGAAACAAACCATAGAGAAAAACCTGAGAACTCCTATATTTTGTCAAGTTTCATTGAGCTACTACGAACCATGTTGGATTTAGAGTTCCAAATTCATCTATCATTATATAGGAGAGAACAGAGGGAACCCTAAATATAAAAACTGCTACTGTAGACAAACGCTTCAACCGAGAAGAACAAAATTTGGTGAGTTAAGTGGGATTGGTGTACTGATCATTACCACCAAGTATCATCAAGATTGGCTGAAAAAATATTTGCTGGTATTTTGGAAACTCGTTAATTCTTAGAAGCTCGGCAACCCCTTACAATGAAAGTGCTTTTCCACAGTCTGTGCCTATGGCTACTTGAAGAGGAAACAAACCATAAAGACAAAACTGAGAACTCCTTTATTTTGTCAATTTTCAAAGAGCTACTACAAACCATGATGGATTTAGTGTTCCAAATATATCTATCTATATAGGAGAGAACAGAGGGAAACCTAAATATAAAAATTGCTACTGTAGACGAACGCTTCAACCTAGAAGAACAAAATTTTGGGAGCCACGTGGGATTTGTGAACTGATCATTACCACCAAGTATTATCGAGATTGGGTGAAAAAATATTTGCTGGTATTTCGGAAACTCGTTAATTCTTAGAAGCTTTGCAACCCCTCTCGATGAAAGGGCTTTTCCACAGTGTGTGCCTAGGGCTACTTGAAGAGGAAACAAACCATAGAGACAAAACTGAGAACTCCTTTTTATTGTCAAGTATCCAAGAGCTACTATGAACCATGTTGGATTTAGAGTTCCAAATTCATCTATCTATATAGGAGAGAACAGAGGGAACCCTAAATATAAAAACTGCTACTGTAGACGAACGCTTCAACCGAGAAGAACAAAATTTGGTGAGCCAAGTGGGATTGGTGTACTGATGATTACCACCAATTATCATCAAGATTGGGTGAAAAAATCTTTGCTGGAATTTTGGAAACTCGTTAATTCTTAGAAGCTCGGCAACCCCTGTCAATGAAAGTGCTTTTCCACAGTCTGTGCCTAGGGCTACTTGAAGAGGAAACAAACCATAGAGACAAAACTGAGAACTCCTTTGTTTTGTCAAGTTTCAAAGAGCTACTACAAATCATGTTGGATTTAGAGTTCCAAATTTATCTATCTATATAGGAGAGAACAGAGTGAAAGCTAAAAATAAAAACTGCTACTGTAAACGAACGCTTCAACCTAGAAGAACAAAATTTGGTGAGCCAAGTGGGATTTGTGTACTGATCATTACCACTAAGTATCATCAAGTTTGGGTGAAAAAATATTTGCTGGCATTTCGTAAACTCTTTAATTCTTACAAGCTTGGAAACCTCTCTCAATGAAAGTGCTTTTCCACAGTCTTTGCCTAGGGCTACTTGAAGAGGAAACAAACCATAGAGACAAAACTGAGAACTCTTTTTTATTGTCAAGTTTCCAAGAGCTACTACGAACCATGTTGGATTTAGAGTTCCAAATTTATCTATCTATATAGGAAAGAACAGAGGGAAACCTAAATATAAAAACTGCTACTGTAGACGAACGCTTCAACCGAGAAGAACAAAATTTGGTGACCCAAGTGGGATTTGTGTACTGATCATTACCACCAAGTATCATCAAGATTGGGTGAAAAAATATTTGCTGGTATTTTGGAAACTCTATAATTCTTAGAAGCTTGGCAACCGCTCTCAATGAAAGTGCTTTTCCACAGTCTGTGCCTAGGGCTACTTGAAGAGGAAACAAACCATAGAGACAAAACTGAGAACTCCTTTATTTTGTCAAGTTTCATAGAGCTACTACAAAACATGTTGGATTTAGAGTTCCAAATTGATCTATCTGTATAGGAGAGAACAGAGGGAAACCTAAATATAAAAACTGCTACTGTAGACGAACGCTTCAACCTAGAAGAACAAAATTTGTTGAGCCAAGTGGGATTTGTGTACTGATCATTACCACCAAGTGTCATCAAGTTTGGGTGAAAAAATATTTGCTTTTATTTCGGAATCTTGTTAATTCTTAGAAGCTTGGCAACCCATCTCAATGAAAGTGCTTTTCCACAGTCTGTGCCTAGGGCTACTTGAAGAGGAAACAAACCATAGAGACAAAACTGAGAACTCCTTTATTTTGACAAGTTTCATAGAGCTACTACAAATCATGTTGGATTTAGAGTTCCAAATACATCTATCTATATAGGAGAGAACAGAGGGAAACCTAAATATAAAAACTGCTACTGTAGACGAACGCTTCAACCTAGAAGAACACAATTTGGTGAGCCAAGTGGGATTTGTGTACTGATCATTACCACCAAGTATCATCAAGATTGGGTGAAATAATATTTGCTGGTATTTCGGAAACTCTTTAATTCTTAGAAGCTTGGCAACCTCTCTCAATGAATGTGCTTTTCCACAGTCTGTGCTTAGGGCTACTTGAAGAGGAAACAAACCATAGAGACAAAACTGAGAACTCCTTTATTTTGTCAAGTTTCCAAGAGTTACTATGAACCATGTTGGAATTAGAGTTCCAAATACATCTATCTATATAGGAGAGAACAGAGGGAAACCTAAATATAAAAACTGCTACTGTAGACGAACGCTTCAACCTAGAAGAACAAAATTTGGTGAGCCAAGTGGGATTTGTGTACTGATCATTACCACCAAGAATCATCAAGATTGGGTGAAAAAATATTTGCTGGTATTTCGGAAACTGGTTAATTCTTAGAAGCTTTGCAACCCCTCTCGATGAAATGGCTTTTCCACAGTCGGTGCCTAGCGCTACTTGAAGAGGAAACAAACAATAGAGACAAAACTGAGAACTCCTTTATTTTGTCAAGTTTCAAAGAGGTACTACAAACCATGTATATTTAGATTTCCAAATACATCTATCTATATAGGAGAGAACAGAGGGAAACCTAAATATAAAAACTGCTACTGTAGAGGAACGCTTCAATGTAGAAGAACAAAATTTGGTGAGCCAAGTGGGATTTGTGTACTGATCATTACCACCAAGTATCATCAAGATTGGTTGAAAAAACATTTGCTGGTATTTCGGAAACTCGTTAAATCTTAGAAGCTTGGCAACCCCTCTCAATGAAAGTGCTTTTCCACAGTCTGTGCCTAGGGCTACTTGAAGAGGAAACAAACCATAGAGACAAAACTGAGAACTCCTTTATTTTGTCAAGTTTCCAAGAGCTACTATGAACCATGTTGGAATTAGAGTTCCAAATACATCTATCTATATAGGAGAGAACAGAGGGAAACCTAAATATAAAAACTGCTACTGTAGACGAACGCTTCAACCGAGAAGAACAAAATTTGGTGAGCCAAGTGGGATTGGTGTACTGATGATTACCACCAATTATCATCAAGATTGGGTGAAAAAATCTTTGCTGGAATTTTGGAAACTCGTTAATTCTTAGAAGCTCGGCAACCCCTGTCAATGAAAGTGCTTTTCCACAGTCTGTGCCTAGGGCTACTTGAAGAGGAAACAAACCATAGAGACAAAACTGAGAACTCCTTTGTTTTGTCAAGTTTCAAAGAGCTACTACAAATCATGTTGGATTTAGAGTTCCAAATTTATCTATCTATATAGGAGAGAACAGAGTGAAAGCTAAAAATAAAAACTGCTACTGTAAACGAACGCTTCAACCTAGAAGAACAAAATTTGGTGAGCCAAGTGGGATTTGTGTACTGATCATTACCACTAAGTATCATCAAGTTTGGGTGAAAAAATATTTGCTGGCATTTCGTAAACTCTTTAATTCTTACAAGCTTGGAAACCTCTCTCAATGAAAGTGCTTTTCCACAGTCTTTGCCTAGGGCTACTTGAAGAGGAAACAAACCATAGAGACAAAACTGAGAACTCTTTTTTATTGTCAAGTTTCCAAGAGCTACTACGAACCATGTTGGATTTAGAGTTCCAAATTCATCTATCTATATAGGAGAGAAGAGGAAATCCTAAATATAAAAACTGCTACTATAGACGAACGCTTCAACCTAGAAGAACAAAATTTGGTGAGCCAAGTGGGATTTGTGGACTGATCATTACCACCAAGTATCCTCAAGATTAGGTGAAAAAATATTTGCAGGTATTTCGGAAACTCGTTAATTCTTAGAAGGTTGGCAACCCCTCTCAATGACAGTGCTTTTCCACTGTCTGTGCCTAGGACTACTTGATGAGGAAACAAACCATAGAGACAAAACTGAGAACTCCTTTATTTTGTCAAGTTTCAACGAGCTACTACGAACCATGTTTGATTTAGAGTTCCAAATTCATCTATCTATTTAGGACAGAGCAGAGGGAATCCTAAATATAAAAACTTCTACTGTAGACGAACGCTTCAACCTAGAAGAACAAAATTTGGTTAGCCAAGTGGGATTTGTGTATTGATCATTACCACCAAGTATCATCAAGATTGGGTGAAAAAATATTTGCTGGTATTTCGGAAACTCGTTAATTCTTAGAAGGTTGGCAACTCCTCTCAATGAAAGTGCTTTTCCACAGTCTGTGCCTAGGGCTACTTGAAGAGGAAACAAACCATAGAGACAAAACTGAGAACTCCTTTATTTTGTCAAGTTTCAAATAGCTACTACGAACCATGTTGAATTTAGAGTTCCAAACTCATCTATCCATATAGGAGAGAACAGAGGGAAACCTAAATATACAAACTGCTACTGTAGACGAACGTTTCAACCGAGAAGAATAAAATTTGGTGAGCCAAGTGGGATTTGTGTACTGATCATTACCACCAAGTATCATCAAGATTGGGTGAAAAAATATTTGCTGGTGTTTCGGAAACTCTTTAATTCTTAGAAGCTTGGCAACCCCTCTCAATGAAAGTCTTTTCCACAGTCTCTGCCTAGGGCTACTTGAAGAGGAAACAAACCATAGAGACAAAACTGAGAACTCCTTTATTTTGTCAAGTTTCAAAGAGCTACTACGAACCATGTTGGATTTAGAGTTTCAAATTCATCTATCTATATAGGAGAGAACAGAAGGAAACCTAAATATAAAACTGCTACTGTACACGAACGCTTCAACCTGGAAGAACAAAATTTGGTGAGCCAAGTGGGATTTGTGTACTGATCATGACCAGCAAGTATCATCACGATTGGGTGAAAAAATATTTGCTGGTATTTCGGAAACTCGTTAATTCTTAGAATCTTGGCAACCCCTATCAATTAAAGTGCTTTTCTACAGTATGTGCCTAGGGCTACGTGAAGAGCTAACAAACCATAGAGACAAAACTGAGAACTCCTTTATTTTGTCAAGTTTCAAAGAGCTACTACGAACCATGTTGGATTTAGAGTTCCAAATTTATCTATCTATATAGGAGAGAACAGATAGAAACCTAAATATAAAAACTGATACTGTAGACGAACGCTTCAACCTAGAAGAACAAAATTTGGTGAGCCAAGTGGGATTTGTGTACTGATCATTACCACCAAGTATCATCAAGATTGGGTGAAAAAGTGTTTTCTCGTATTTCGGAAACTCGTTAATTCTTAGAAGCTTGGCAACCCCTCTCGATGAAAGTGCTTTTCCACAGTCTGTGCCTAGGGCTACTTGAAAAGGAAACAAACCATAGAGACAAAACTGAGAACTCCTTTATTTTGTCAAGTTTCAAAGAGCTACTACAAACCATGTTGGATTTAGAGTGCCAAATTCATCTACCTATATAGGAGCGAAAGAGGAAAACCTAAATATAAAAACTAGTACTGTAGACGAACGCTTCAACTTAGAAGAACAAAATTTGGTGAGCCAAGTGGGATTTGTGTACTCATCATTACCACCAAGTATCATCAAGATTGGTTGAAAAAGTGTTTGCTCGTATTTCGGAAACTCGTTAATTCTTAGAAGCTTGGCAACCCCTCTCGATGAAAGTGCTTTTCCACCGTCTGTGCCTAGGGCTACTTGAAGAGGAAACAAATCATAGAGACAAAACTGAGAACTTCGTTATATTGTCAGGTTTCCAAGAGCTACTAAGAACCATGTTGGATTTATAGTTCCAAATTCATCTATCTATATAGGAGTGAACAGAATGAAACCTAAATATAAAAACTACTACTGTAGACGAATGCTTCAACCTAGAAGAACAAAATTTGGTGAGCCAAGTGGGATTTGTGTACTGATCATTACCACCAAGTATCATCAAGATTGGGTGAAAAAATATTTGCTGGTATTTCGGAAACTCGTTAATTCTTAGAAGGTTGGCAACTCCTCTCAATGAAAGTGCTTTTCCACAGTCTGTGCCTAGGGCTACTTGAAGAGGAAACAAACCATAGAGACAAAACTGAGAACTCCTTTATTTTGTCAAGTTTCAAATAGCTACTACGAACCATGTTGAATTTAGAGTTCCAAACTCATCTATCCATATAGGAGAGAACAGAGGGAAACCTAAATATACAAACTGCTACTGTAGACGAACGTTTCAACAGAGAAGAATAAAATTTGGTGAGCCAAGTGGGATTTGTGTACTGATCATTACCACCAAGTATCATCAAGATTGGGTGAAAAAATATTTGCTGGTGTTTCGGAAACTCTTTAATTCTTAGAAGCTTGGCAACCCCTCTCAATGAAAGTCTTTTCCACAGTCTCTGCCTAGGGCTACTTGAAGAGGAAACAAACCATAGAGACAAAACTGAGAACTCCTTTATTTTGTCAAGTTTCAAAGAGCTACTACGAACCATGTTGGATTTAGAGTTTCAAATTCATCTATCTATATAGGAGAGAACAGAAGGAAACCTAAATATAAAACTGCTACTGTACACGAACGCTTCAACCTGGAAGAACAAAATTTGGTGAGCCAAGTGGGATTTGTGTACTGATCATGACCACCAAGTATCATCACGATTGGGTGAAAAAATATTTGCTGGTATTTCGGAAACTCGTTAATTCTTAGAATCTTGGCAACCCCTATCAATTAAAGTGCTTTTCTACAGTATGTGCCTAGGGCTACGTGAAGAGCTAACAAACCATAGAGACAAAACTGAGAACTCCTTTATTTTGTCAAGTTTCAAAGAGCTACTACGAACCATGTTGGATTTAGAGTTCCAAATTTATCTATCTATATAGGAGAGAACAGATAGAAACCTAAATATAAAAACTGATACTGTAGACGAACGCTTCAACCTAGAAGAACAAAATTTGGTGAGCCAAGTGGGATTTGTGTACTGATCATTACCACCAAGTATCATCAAGATTGGGTGAAAAAGTGTTTTCTCGTATTTCGGAAACTCGTTAATTCTTAGAAGCTTGGCAACCCCTCTCGATGAAAGTGCTTTTCCACAGTCTGTGCCTAGGGCTACTTGAAAAGGAAACAAACCATAGAGACAAAACTGAGAACTCCTTTATTTTGTCAAGTTTCAAAGAGCTACTACAAACCATGTTGGATTTAGAGTGCCAAATTCATCTACCTATATAGGAGCGAAAGAGGAAAACCTAAATATAAAAACTAGTACTGTAGACGAACGCTTCAACTTAGAAGAACAAAATTTGGTGAGCCAAGTGGGATTTGTGTACTCATCATTACCACCAAGTATCATCAAGATTGGTTGAAAAAGTGTTTGCTCGTATTTCGGAAACTCGTTAATTCTTAGAAGCTTGGCAACCCCTCTCGATGAAAGTGCTTTTCCACCGTCTGTGCCTAGGGCTACTTGAAGAGGAAACAAACATAGAGACAAAACTGAGAACTTCGTTATATTGTCAGGTTTCCAAGAGCTACTAAGAACCATGTTGGATTTATAGTTCCAAATTCATCTATCTATATAGGAGTGAACAGAATGAAACCTAAATATAAAAACTACTACTGTAGACGAATGCTTCAACCTAGAAGAACAAAATTTGGTGAGCCAAGTGGGATTTGTGTACTGATCATTACCACCAAGTATCATCAAGATTGGGTGAAAAATATTTGCTGGTATTTCAGAAACTCGTTAATTCTTAGAAGGTTGGCAACTCCTCTCAATGAAAGTGCTTTTCCACAGTCTGTGCCTAGGGCTACTTGAAGAGGAAACAAACCATAGAGACAAAACTGAGAACTCCTTTATTTTGTCAAGTTTCAAATAGCTACTACGAACCATGTTGAATTTAGAGTTTCCAAACTCATCTATCCATATAGGAGAGAACAGAGGGAAACCTAAATATACAAACTGCTACTGTAGACGAACGTTTCAACAGAGAAGAATAAAATTTGGTGAGCCAAGTGGGATTTGTGTACTGATCATTACCACCAAGTATCATCAAGATTGGGTGAAAAAATATTTGCTGGTGTTTCGGAAACTCTTTAATTCTTAGAAGCTTGGCAACCCCTCTCAATGAAAGTCTTTTCCACAGTCTCTGCCTAGGGCTACTTGAAGAGGAAACAAATCATAGAGACAAAACTGAGAACTCCTTTATTTTGTCAAGTTTCAAAGAGGTACTACAAACCATGTATATTTAGATTTCCAAATACATCTATCTATATAGGAGAGAACAGAGGGAAACCTAAATATAAAAACTGCTACTGTAGAGGAACGCTTCAATGTAGAAGAACAAAATTTGGTGAGCCAAGTGGGATTTGTGTACTGATCATTACCACCAAGTATCATCAAGATTGGTTGAAAAAACATTTGCTGGTATTTCGGAAACTCGTTAAATCTTAGAAGCTTGGCAACCCCTTTCAATGAAAGTGCTTTTCCACAGTCTGTGCCTAGGGCTACTTGAAGAGGAAACAAACCATAGAGACAAAACTGAGAACTCCTTTATTTTGGCAAGTTTCCAAGAGCTACTATGAACCATGTTGGAATTAGAGTTCCAAATACATCTATCTATATAGGGAGAGAACAGAGGGAAACCTAAATATAAAAACTGCTACTGTAGACGAACGCTTCAACCGAGAAGAACAAAATTTGGTGAGCCAAGTGGGATTGGTGTACTGATGATTACCACCAATTATCATCAAGATTGGGTGAAAAAATCTTTGCTGGAATTTTGGAAACTCGTTAATTCTTAGAAGCTCGGCAACCCCTGTCAATGAAAGTGCTTTTCCACAGTCTGTGCCTAGGGCTACTTGAAGAGGAAACAAACCATAGAGACAAAACTGAGAACTCCTTTGTTTTGTCAAGTTTCAAAGAGCTACTACAAATCATGTTGGATTTAGAGTTCCAAATTTATCTATCTATATAGGAGAGAACAGAGTGAAAGCTAAAAATAAAAACTGCTACTGTAAACGAACGCTTCAACCTAGAAGAACAAAATTTGGTGAGCCAAGTGGGATTTGTGTACTGATCATTACCACTAAGTATCATCAAGTTTGGGTGAAAAAATATTTGCTGGCATTTCGTAAACTCTTTAATTCTTACAAGCTTGGAAACCTCTCTCAATGAAAGTGCTTTTCCACAGTCTTTGCCTAGGGCTACTTGAAGAGGAAACAAACCATAGAGACAAAACTGAGAACTCTTTTTTATTGTCAAGTTTCCAAGAGCTACTACGAACCATGTTGGATTTAGAGTTCCAAATTTATCTATCTATATAGGAAAGAACAGAGGGAAACCTAAATATAAAAACTGCTACTGTAGACGAACGCTTCAACCGAGAAGAACAAAATTTGGTGACCCAAGTGGGATTGGTGTACTGATCATTACCACCAAGTATCATCAAGATTGGGTGAAAAAATATTCGCTGGTATTTTGGAAACTCTATAATTCTTAGAAGCTTGGCAACCGCTCTCAATGAAAGTGCTTTTCCACAGTCTGTGCCTAGGGCTACTTGAAGACGAAACAAACCATAGAGACAAAACTGAGAACTCCTTTATTTTGTCAAGTTTCATAGAGCTACTACAAAACATGTTGGATTTAGAGTTCCAAATTGATCTATCTGTATAGGAGAGAACAGAGGGAAACCTAAATATAAAAACTGCTACTGTAGACGAACGCTTCAACCTAGAAGAACAAAATTTGTTGAGCCAAGTGGGATTTGTGTACTGATCATTACCACCAAGTGTCATCATGTTTGGGTGAAAAAATATTTGCTTTTATTTCGGAATCTTGTTAATTCTTAGAAGCTTGGCAACCCATCTCAATGAAAGTGCTTTTCCACAGTCTGTGCCTAGGGCTACTTGAAGAGGAAACAAACCATAGAGACAAAACTGAGAACTCCTTTATTTTGACAAGTTTCATAGAGCTACTACAAATCATGTTGGATTTAGAGTTCCAAATACATCTATCTATATAGGAGAGAACAGAGGGAAACCTAAATATAAAAACTGCTACTGTAGACGAACGCTTCAACCTAGAAGAACACAATTTGGTGAGCCAAGTGGGATTTGTGTAATGATCATTACCACCAAGTATCATCAAGATTGGGTGAAATAATATTTGCTGGTATTTCGGAAACTCTTTAATTCTTAGAAGCTTGGCAACCTCTCTCAATGAATGTGCTTTTCCACAGTCTGTGCCTAGGGCTACTTGAAGAGGAAACAAACCATAGAGACAAAACTGAGAACTCCTTTATTTTGTCAAGTTTCCAAGAGCTACTATGAACCATGTTGGAATTAGAGTTCCAAATACATCTATCTATATAGGAGAGAACAGAGGGAAACCTAAATATAAAAACTGCTACTGTAGACGAACGCTTCAACCTAGAAGAACAAAATTTGGTGAGCCAAGTGGGATTTGTGTACTGATCATTACCACCAAGTATCATCAAGATTGGGTGAAAAAATATTTGCTGGTATTTCGAAACTCGTTAATTCTTAGAAGCTTGGCAACCCCTCTCAATGAAAGTGCTTTTCTACAGTCTGTGCCTAGGGCTACTT
The DNA here is from genome assembly GCF_048772815.1 of Callospermophilus lateralis. Taxonomy (NCBI): domain Eukaryota; kingdom Metazoa; phylum Chordata; class Mammalia; order Rodentia; family Sciuridae; genus Callospermophilus; species Callospermophilus lateralis. The sequence goes on from NW_027512635.1 coordinate 360,240, forward strand.
GAAGAGGAAACAAACCATAGAGACAAAACTGAGAACTCCTTTATTTTTTCAAGTTTAAAAGAGCTACTACAAAACATGTTGGATTTAGCGTTCCAAATTCATCTATCTGTATAGGAGAAAACAGAGGGAAACCTAAATATAAAAACTGCTACTGTAGACGAACGCTTCAACCTAGAAGAACAAAATTTGGTGAGCCAAGTGGGATTTGTGTACTGATCATTACCACCAAGAATCATCAAGATTGGGTGAAAAAATATTTGCTGGTATTTCGGAAACTGGTTAATTCTTAGAAGCTTTGCAACCCCTCTCGATGAAATGGCTTTTCCACAGTCGGTGCCTAGCGCTACTTGAAGAGGAAACAAACAATAGAGACAAAACTGAGAACTCCTTTATTTTGTCAAGTTTCAAAGAGGTAGTACAAACCATGTATATTTAGATTTCCAAATACATCTATCTATATAGGAGAGAACAGAGGGAAACCTAAATATAAAAACTGCTACTGTAGAGGAACGCTTCAATGTAGAAGAACAAAATTTGGTGAGCCAAGTGGGATTTGTGTACTGATCATTACCACCAAGTATCATCAAGATTGGTTGAAAAAACATTTGCTGGTATTTCGGAAACTCGTTAAATCTTAGAAGCTTGGCAACCCCTCTCAATGAAAGTGCTTTTCCACAGTCTGTGCCTAGGGCTACTTGAAGAGGAAACAAACCATAGAGACAAAACTGAGAACACCTTTATATTGTCAATTTACCAAGAGCTACTACGAACCATGTTGGATTTAGAGTTCCAAATTCATCTATCATTATATAGGAGAGAACAGAGGGAACCCTAAATATAAAAACTGCTACTGTAGACGAATGCTACAACCGAGAAGAACAAAATTTGGTGAGCCAAGTGGGATTGGTGTACTGATCATTACCACCAAGTATCATCAAGATTGGGTGAAAAAATATGTGCTTTTATTTCGAAACTCGTTAATTCTTAGAAGCTTGGCAACCCCTCTCAATGAAAGTGCTTTTCCACAGTCTGTGCCTAGGGCTACTTGAAGAGGAAATAAACCATAGAGACAAAACTGAGAACTCCTTTATTTTGTCAAGTTTCAAAGAGCTACTACGAACCATGTTGGATTTAGAGTTCCAAATTCATCTATCTATATAGGAGAGAACAGAGGAAAACCTAAATATAAAAACTGCAACTGTAGACAAACGCTTCAACCGAGAAGAACAAAAATTGGTGAGCCAAGTGGGATTTGTGTACTGATCATTACCACCAAGTATCATCAAGATTGGGTGAAATAATATTTGCTGGTATTTCGGAAACTCTTTAATTCTTAGAAGCTTGGCAACCTCTCTCAATGAATGTGCTTTTCCACAGTCTGTGCCTAGGGCTACTTGAAGAGGAAACAAACCATAGAGACAAAACTGAGAACTCCTTTATTTTGTCAAGTTTCAAAGAGCTACTACAAACCATGATGGATTTAGAGTTCCAAATATATCTATCTATATTGGAGAGAACAGAGGGAAACCTAAATATAAAAACTGCTACTGTAGACGAACGCTTCAACCTAGAAGAACAAAATTTTGGGAGCCAAGTGGGAATTGTGTACTGATCGTTACCACCAAGTATTATCGAGATTGGGTTAAAAAATATTTGCTGGTATTTCGGAAACTCGTTAATTCTTAGAAGCTTTGCAACCCCTCTCGATGAAAGGGCTTTTCCACAGTCTGTGCCTAGGGCTACTTGAAGAGGAAACAAACCATAGAGACAAAACTGAGAACTCCTTTATTTGGTCAAGTTTCAAAGAGCTACTACAAAACATGTTGGATTTAGAGTTCCAAATTCATCTATCTGTATAGGAGAGAACATAGGGAAACCTATATAAAAACTGCTACTGTAGACGAACGCTTCAACATAGAAGAACAAACTTTGGTGAGCCAAGTGGGATTTGTGTACTGATCATTAACACCAAGTATCATCAAGATTGGGTGAAAAAATATTTGCTGGTATTTAGGAAACTCGTTAAATCTTAGAAGCTTGGCAACCCCTCTCAATGAAAGTGCTTTTCCACAGTCTGTGCCTAGAGCTACTTGAAGAGGAAAAAACCATAGAGACAAAACTGAGAACTCCTTTTTATTGTCAAGTTTCCAAGAGCTACTATGAACCATGTTGGAATTAGAGTTCCAAATACATCTATCTATATAGGAGAGAACAGAGGGAAACCTAAATATAAAAACTGCTACTGTAGACGAACGCTTCAACCTAGAAGAACAAAATTTGGTGAGCCAAGTGGGATTTGTGTACTGATCATTACCACCAAGAATCATCAAGATTGGGTGAAAAAATATTTGCTGGTATTTCGGAAACTGGTTAATTCTTAGAAGCTTTGCAACCCCTCTCGATGAAATGGCTTTTCCGCAGTCGGTGCCTAGCGCTACTTGAAGAGGAAACAAACAATAGAGACAAAACTGAGAACTCCTTTATTTTGTCAAGTTTCAAAGAGGTACTACAAACCCTGTATATTTAGATTTCCAAATACATCTATCTATATAGGAGAGAACAGAGGGAAACCTAAATATAAAAACTGCTACTGTAGAGGAACGCTTCAATGTAGAAGAACAAAATTTGGTGAGCCAAGTGGGATTTGTGTACTGATCATTACCACCCAGTATCATCAAGATTGGGTGAAAAAACATTTGCTGGTATTTCGGAAACTCGTTAAATCTTAGAAGCTTGGCAACCCCTCTCAATGAAAGTGCTTTTCCACAGTCTGTGCCTAGGGCTACTTGAAGAGGAAACAAACCATAGAGACAAAACTGAGAACACCTTTATATTGTCAAGTTACCAAGAGGTACTACGAACCATGTTGGATTTAGAGTTCCAAATTCATCTATCATTATATAGGAGAGAACAGAGGGAACCCTAAATATAAAAACTGCTACTGTAGACGAATGCTACAACCGAGAAGAACAAAATTTGGTGAGCCAAGTGGGATTGGTGTACTGATCATTACCACTAAGTATCATCAAGTTTGGGTGAAAAAATATTTGCTGGCATTTCGTAAACTCTTTAATTCTTACAAGCTTGGAAACCTCTCTCAATGAAAGTGCTTTTCCACAGTCTTTGCCTAGGGCTACTTGAAGAGGAAACAAACCATAGAGACAAAACTGAGAACTCTTTTTTATTGTCAAGTTTCCAAGAGCTACTACGAACCATGTTGGATTTAGAGTTCCAAATTTATCTATCTATATAGGAAAGAACAGAGGGAAACCTAAATATAAAAACTGCTACTGTAGACGAACGCTTCAACCGAGAAGAACAAAATTTGGTGACCCAAGTGGGATTGGTGTACTGATCATTACCACCAAGTATCATCAAGATTGGGTGAAAAAATATTCGCTGGTATTTTGGAAACTCTATAATTCTTAGAAGCTTGGCAACCGCTCTCAATGAAAGTGCTTTTCCACAGTCTGTGCCTAGGGCTACTTGAAGACGAAACAAACCATAGAGACAAAACTGAGAACTCCTTTATTTTGTCAAGTTTCATAGAGCTACTACAAAACATGTTGGATTTAGAGTTCCAAATTGATCTATCTGTATAGGAGAGAACAGAGGGAAACCTAAATATAAAAACTGCTACTGTAGACGAACGCTTCAACCTAGAAGAACAAAATTTGTTGAGCCAAGTGGGATTTGTGTACTGATCATTACCACCAAGTGTCATCATGTTTGGGTGAAAAAATATTTGCTTTTATTTCGGAATCTTGTTAATTCTTAGAAGCTTGGCAACCCATCTCAATGAAAGTGCTTTTCCACAGTCTGTGCCTAGGGCTACTTGAAGAGGAAACAAACCATAGAGACAAAACTGAGAACTCCTTTATTTTGACAAGTTTCATAGAGCTACTACAAATCATGTTGGATTTAGAGTTCCAAATACATCTATCTATATAGGAGAGAACAGAGGGAAACCTAAATATACAAACTGCTACTGTAGACGAACGCTTCAACCTAGAAGAACACAATTTGGTGAGCCAAGTGGGATTTGTGTAATGATCATTACCACCAAGTATCATCAAGATTGGGTGAAATAATATTTGCTGGTATTTCGGAAACTCTTTAATTCTTAGAAGCTTGGCAACCTCTCTCAATGAATGTGCTTTTCCACAGTCTGTGCCTAGGGCTACTTGAAGAGGAAACAAACCATAGAGACAAAACTGAGAACTCCTTTATTTTGTCAAGTTTCCAAGAGCTACTATGAACCATGTTGGAATTAGAGTTCCAAATACATCTATCTATATAGGAGAGAACAGAGGGAAACCTAAATATAAAAACTGCTACTGTAGACGAACGCTTCAACCTAGAAGAACAAAATTTGGTGAGCCAAGTGGGATTTGTGTACTGATCATTACCACCAAGTATCATCAAGATTGGGTGAAAAAATATTTGCTGGTATTTCGAAACTCGTTAATTCTTAGAAGCTTGGCAACCCCTCTCAATGAAAGTGCTTTTCTACAGTCTGTGCCTAGGGCTACTTGAAGAGGAAACAAACCATAGAGACAAAACTGAGAACTCCTTTATTTTTTCAAGTTTAAAAGAGCTACTACAAAACATGTTGGATTTAGCGTTCCAAATTCATCTATCTGTATAGGAGAAAACAGAGGGAAACCTAAATATAAAAACTGCTACTGTAGACGAACGCTTCAACCTAGAAGAACAAAATTTGGTGAGCCAAGTGGGATTTGTGTACTGATCATTACCACCAAGAATCATCAAGATTGGGTGAAAAAATATTTGCTGGTATTTCGGAAACTGGTTAATTCTTAGAAGCTTTGCAACCCCTCTCGATGAAATGGCTTTTCCACAGTCGGTGCCTAGCGCTACTTGAAGAGGAAACAAACAATAGAGACAAAACTGAGAACTCCTTTATTTTGTCAAGTTTCAAAGAGGTAGTACAAACCATGTATATTTAGATTTCCAAATACATCTATCTATATAGGAGAGAACAGAGGGAAACCTAAATATAAAAACTGCTACTGTAGAGGAACGCTTCAATGTAGAAGAACAAAATTTGGTGAGCCAAGTGGGATTTGTGTACTGATCATTACCACCAAGTATCATCAAGATTGGTTGAAAAAACATTTGCTGGTATTTCGGAAACTCGTTAAATCTTAGAAGCTTGGCAACCCCTCTCAATGAAAGTGCTTTTCCACAGTCTGTGCCTAGGGCTACTTGAAGAGGAAACAAACCATAGAGACAAAACTGAGAACACCTTTATATTGTCAATTTACCAAGAGCTACTACGAACCATGTTGGATTTAGAGTTCCAAATTCATCTATCATTATATAGGAGAGAACAGAGGGAACCCTAAATATAAAAACTGCTACTGTAGACGAATGCTACAACCGAGAAGAACAAAATTTGGTGAGCCAAGTGGGATTGGTGTACTGATCATTACCACCAAGTATCATCAAGATTGGGTGAAAAAATATGTGCTTTTATTTCGAAACTCGTTAATTCTTAGAAGCTTGGCAACCCCTCTCAATGAAAGTGCTTTTCCACAGTCTGTGCCTAGAGCTACTTGAAGAGGAAAAAACCATAGAGACAAAACTGAGAACTCCTTTTTATTGTCAAGTTTCCAAGAGCTACTATGAACCATGTTGGAATTAGAGTTCCAAATACATCTATCTATATAGGAGAGAACAGAGGGAAACCTAAATATAAAAACTGCTACTGTAGACGAACGCTTCAACCTAGAAGAACAAAATTTGGTGAGCCAAGTGGGATTTGTGTACTGATCATTACCACCAAGAATCATCAAGATTGGGTGAAAAAATATTTGCTGGTATTTCGGAAACTGGTTAATTCTTAGAAGCTTTGCAACCCCTCTCGATGAAATGGCTTTTCCGCAGTCGGTGCCTAGCGCTACTTGAAGAGGAAACAAACAATAGAGACAAAACTGAGAACTCCTTTATTTTGTCAAGTTTCAAAGAGGTACTACAAACCCTGTATATTTAGATTTCCAAATACATCTATCTATATAGGAGAGAACAGAGGGAAACCTAAATATAAAAACTGCTACTGTAGAGGAACGCTTCAATGTAGAAGAACAAAATTTGGTGAGCCAAGTGGGATTTGTGTACTGATCATTACCACCCAGTATCATCAAGATTGGGTGAAAAAACATTTGCTGGTATTTCGGAAACTCGTTAAATCTTAGAAGCTTGGCAACCCCTCTCAATGAAAGTGCTTTTCCACAGTCTGTGCCTAGGGCTACTTGAAGAGGAAACAAACCATAGAGACAAAACTGAGAACACCTTTATATTGTCAAGTTACCAAGAGGTACTACGAACCATGTTGGATTTAGAGTTCCAAATTCATCTATCATTATATAGGAGAGAACAGAGGGAACCCTAAATATAAAAACTGCTACTGTAGACGAATGCTACAACCGAGAAGAACAAAATTTGGTGAGCCAAGTGGGATTGGTGTACTGATCATTACCACTAAGTATCATCAAGTTTGGGTGAAAAAATATTTGCTGGCATTTCGTAAACTCTTTAATTCTTACAAGCTTGGAAACCTCTCTCAATGAAAGTGCTTTTCCACAGTCTTTGCCTAGGGCTACTTGAAGAGGAAACAAACCATAGAGACAAAACTGAGAACTCTTTTTTATTGTCAAGTTTCCAAGAGCTACTACGAACCATGTTGGATTTAGAGTTCCAAATTTATCTATCTATATAGGAAAGAACAGAGGGAAACCTAAATATAAAAACTGCTACTGTAGACGAACGCTTCAACCGAGAAGAACAAAATTTGGTGACCCAAGTGGGATTGGTGTACTGATCATTACCACCAAGTATCATCAAGATTGGGTGAAAAAATATTCGCTGGTATTTTGGAAACTCTATAATTCTTAGAAGCTTGGCAACCGCTCTCAATGAAAGTGCTTTTCCACAGTCTGTGCCTAGGGCTACTTGAAGACGAAACAAACCATAGAGACAAAACTGAGAACTCCTTTATTTTGTCAAGTTTCATAGAGCTACTACAAAACATGTTGGATTTAGAGTTCCAAATTGATCTATCTGTATAGGAGAGAACAGAGGGAAACCTAAATATAAAAACTGCTACTGTAGACGAACGCTTCAACCTAGAAGAACAAAATTTGTTGAGCCAAGTGGGATTTGTGTACTGATCATTACCACCAAGTGTCATCATGTTTGGGTGAAAAAATATTTGCTTTTATTTCGGAATCTTGTTAATTCTTAGAAGCTTGGCAACCCATCTCAATGAAAGTGCTTTTCCACAGTCTGTGCCTAGGGCTACTTGAAGAGGAAACAAACCATAGAGACAAAACTGAGAACTCCTTTATTTTGACAAGTTTCATAGAGCTACTACAAATCATGTTGGATTTAGAGTTCCAAATACATCTATCTATATAGGAGAGAACAGAGGGAAACCTAAATATACAAACTGCTACTGTAGACGAACGCTTCAACCTAGAAGAACACAATTTGGTGAGCCAAGTGGGATTTGTGTAATGATCATTACCACCAAGTATCATCAAGATTGGGTGAAATAATATTTGCTGGTATTTCGGAAACTCTTTAATTCTTAGAAGCTTGGCAACCTCTCTCAATGAATGTGCTTTTCCACAGTCTGTGCCTAGGGCTACTTGAAGAGGAAACAAACCATAGAGACAAAACTGAGAACTCCTTTATTTTGTCAAGTTTCCAAGAGCTACTATGAACCATGTTGGAATTAGAGTTCCAAATACATCTATCTATATAGGAGAGAACAGAGGGAAACCTAAATATAAAAACTGCTACTGTAGACGAACGCTTCAACCTAGAAGAACAAAATTTGGTGAGCCAAGTGGGATTTGTGTACTGATCATTACCACCAAGTATCATCAAGATTGGGTGAAAAAATATTTGCTGGTATTTCGAAACTCGTTAATTCTTAGAAGCTTGGCAACCCCTCTCAATGAAAGTGCTTTTCTACAGTCTGTGCCTAGGGCTACTTGAAGAGGAAACAAACCATAGAGACAAAACTGAGAACTCCTTTATTTTTTCAAGTTTAAAAGAGCTACTACAAAACATGTTGGATTTAGCGTTCCAAATTCATCTATCTGTATAGGAGAAAACAGAGGGAAACCTAAATATAAAAACTGCTACTGTAGACGAACGCTTCAACCTAGAAGAACAAAATTTGGTGAGCCAAGTGGGATTTGTGTACTGATCATTACCACCAAGAATCATCAAGATTGGGTGAAAAAATATTTGCTGGTATTTCGGAAACTGGTTAATTCTTAGAAGCTTTGCAACCCCTCTCGATGAAATGGCTTTTCCACAGTCGGTGCCTAGCGCTACTTGAAGAGGAAACAAACAATAGAGACAAAACTGAGAACTCCTTTATTTTGTCAAGTTTCAAAGAGGTAGTACAAACCATGTATATTTAGATTTCCAAATACATCTATCTATATAGGAGAGAACAGAGGGAAACCTAAATATAAAAACTGCTACTGTAGAGGAACGCTTCAATGTAGAAGAACAAAATTTGGTGAGCCAAGTGGGATTTGTGTACTGATCATTACCACCAAGTATCATCAAGATTGGTTGAAAAAACATTTGCTGGTATTTCGGAAACTCGTTAAATCTTAGAAGCTTGGCAACCCCTCTCAATGAAAGTGCTTTTCCACAGTCTGTGCCTAGGGCTACTTGAAGAGGAAACAAACCATAGAGACAAAACTGAGAACACCTTTATATTGTCAATTTACCAAGAGCTACTACGAACCATGTTGGATTTAGAGTTCCAAATTCATCTATCATTATATAGGAGAGAACAGAGGGAACCCTAAATATAAAAACTGCTACTGTAGACGAATGCTACAACCGAGAAGAACAAAATTTGGTGAGCCAAGTGGGATTGGTGTACTGATCATTACCACCAAGTATCATCAAGATTGGGTGAAAAAATATGTGCTTTTATTTCGAAACTCGTTAATTCTTAGAAGCTTGGCAACCCCTCTCAATGAAAGTGCTTTTCCACAGTCTGTGCCTAGGGCTACTTGAAGAGGAAATAAACCATAGAGACAAAACTGAGAACTCCTTTATTTTGTCAAGTTTCAAAGAGCTACTACGAACCATGTTGGATTTAGAGTTCCAAATTCATCTATCTATATAGGAGAGAACAGAGGAAAACCTAAATATAAAAACTGCAACTGTAGACAAACGCTTCAACCGAGAAGAACAAAAATTGGTGAGCCAAGTGGGATTTGTGTACTGATCATTACCACCAAGTATCATCAAGATTGGGTGAAATAATATTTGCTGGTATTTCGGAAACTCTTTAATTCTTAGAAGCTTGGCAACCTCTCTCAATGAATGTGCTTTTCCACAGTCTGTGCCTAGGGCTACTTGAAGAGGAAACAAACCATAGAGACAAAACTGAGAACTCCTTTATTTTGTCAAGTTTCAAAGAGCTACTACAAACCATGATGGATTTAGAGTTCCAAATATATCTATCTATATTGGAGAGAACAGAGGGAAACCTAAATATAAAAACTGCTACTGTAGACGAACGCTTCAACCTAGAAGAACAAAATTTTGGGAGCCAAGTGGGAATTGTGTACTGATCGTTACCACCAAGTATTATCGAGATTGGGTTAAAAAATATTTGCTGGTATTTCGGAAACTCGTTAATTCTTAGAAGCTTTGCAACCCCTCTCGATGAAAGGGCTTTTCCACAGTCTGTGCCTAGGGCTACTTGAAGAGGAAACAAACCATAGAGACAAAACTGAGAACTCCTTTATTTGGTCAAGTTTCAAAGAGCTACTACAAAACATGTTGGATTTAGAGTTCCAAATTCATCTATCTGTATAGGAGAGAACATAGGGAAACCTATATAAAAACTGCTACTGTAGACGAACGCTTCAACATAGAAGAACAAACTTTGGTGAGCCAAGTGGGATTTGTGTACTGATCATTAACACCAAGTATCATCAAGATTGGGTGAAAAAATATTTGCTGGTATTTAGGAAACTCGTTAAATCTTAGAAGCTTGGCAACCCCTCTCAATGAAAGTGCTTTTCCACAGTCTGTGCCTAGAGCTACTTGAAGAGGAAAAAACCATAGAGACAAAACTGAGAACTCCTTTTTATTGTCAAGTTTCCAAGAGCTACTATGAACCATGTTGGAATTAGAGTTCCAAATACATCTATCTATATAGGAGAGAACAGAGGGAAACCTAAATATAAAAACTGCTACTGTAGACGAACGCTTCAACCTAGAAGAACAAAATTTGGTGAGCCAAGTGGGATTTGTGTACTGATCATTACCACCAAGAATCATCAAGATTGGGTGAAAAAATATTTGCTGGTATTTCGGAAACTGGTTAATTCTTAGAAGCTTTGCAACCCCTCTCGATGAAATGGCTTTTCCGCAGTCGGTGCCTAGCGCTACTTGAAGAGGAAACAAACAATAGAGACAAAACTGAGAACTCCTTTATTTTGTCAAGTTTCAAAGAGGTACTACAAACCCTGTATATTTAGATTTCCAAATACATCTATCTATATAGGAGAGAACAGAGGGAAACCTAAATATAAAAACTGCTACTGTAGAGGAACGCTTCAATGTAGAAGAACAAAATTTGGTGAGCCAAGTGGGATTTGTGTACTGATCATTACCACCCAGTATCATCAAGATTGGGTGAAAAAACATTTGCTGGTATTTCGGAAACTCGTTAAATCTTAGAAGCTTGGCAACCCCTCTCAATGAAAGTGCTTTTCCACAGTCTGTGCCTAGGGCTACTTGAAGAGGAAACAAACCATAGAGACAAAACTGAGAACACCTTTATATTGTCAAGTTACCAAGAGGTACTACGAACCATGTTGGATTTAGAGTTCCAAATTCATCTATCATTATATAGGAGAGAACAGAGGGAACCCTAAATATAAAAACTGCTACTGTAGACGAATGCTACAACCGAGAAGAACAAAATTTGGTGAGCCAAGTGGGATTGGTGTACTGATCATTACCACCAAGTATCATCAAGATTGGGTGAAAAAATATGTGCTTTTATTTCGAAACTCGTTAATTCTTAGAAGCTTGGCAACCCCTCTCAATGAAAGTGCTTTTCCACAGTCTGTGCCTAGGGCTACTTGAAGAGGAAATAAACCATAGAGACAAAACTGAGAACTCCTTTATTTTGTCAAGTTTCAAAGAGCTACTACGAACCATGTTGGATTTAGAGTTCCAAATTCATCTATCTATATAGGAGAGAACAGAGGAAAACCTAAATATAAAAACTGCAACTGTAGACAAACGCTTCAACCGAGAAGAACAAAAATTGGTGAGCCAAGTGGGATTTGTGTACTGATCATTACCACCAAGTATCATCAAGATTGGGTGAAATAATATTTGCTGGTATTTCGGAAACTCTTTAATTCTTAGAAGCTTGGCAACCTCTCTCAATGAATGTGCTTTTCCACAGTCTGTGCCTAGGGCTACTTGAAGAGGAAACAAACCATAGAGACAAAACTGAGAACTCCTTTATTTTGTCAAGTTTCAAAGAGCTACTACAAACCATGATGGATTTAGAGTTCCAAATATATCTATCTATATTGGAGAGAACAGAGGGAAACCTAAATATAAAAACTGCTACTGTAGACGAACGCTTCAACCTAGAAGAACAAAATTTTGGGAGCCAAGTGGGAATTGTGTACTGATCGTTACCACCAAGTATTATCGAGATTGGGTTAAAAAATATTTGCTGGTATTTCGGAAACTCGTTAATTCTTAGAAGCTTTGCAACCCCTCTCGATGAAAGGGCTTTTCCACAGTCTGTTCCTAGGGCTACTTGAAGAGGAAACAAACCATAGAGACAAAACTGAGAACTCCTTTATTTGGTCAAGTTTCAAAGAGCTACTACAAAACATGTTGGATTTAGAGTTCCAAATTCATCTATCTGTATAGGAGAGAACATAGGGAAACCTATATATAAAAACTGCTACTGTAGACGAACGCTTCAACATAGAAGAACAAACTTTGGTGAGCCAAGTGGGATTTGTGTACTGATCATTAACACCAAGTATCATCGAGATTGGGTGAAAAAATATTTGCTGGTATTTAGGAAACTCGTTAAATCTTAGAAGCTTGGCAACCCCTCTCAATGAAAGTGCTTTTCCACAGTCTGTGCCTAGAGCTACTTGAAGAGGAAAAAACCATAGAGACAAAACTGAGAACTCCTTTTTATTGTCAAGTTTCCAAGAGCTACTATGAACCATGTTGGAATTAGAGTTCCAAATACATCTATCTATATAGGAGAGAACAGAGGGAAACCTAAATATAAAAACTGCTACTGTAGACGAACGCTTCAACCTAGAAGAACAAAATTTGGTGAGCCAAGTGGGATTTGTGTACTGATCATTACCACCAAGAATCATCAAGATTGGGTGAAAAAATATTTGCTGGTATTTCGGAAACTCGTTAAATCTTAGAAGCTTGGCAACCCCTCTCAATGAAAGTGCTTTTCCACAGTCTGTGCCTAGGGCTACTTGAAGAGGAAACAAACCATAGAGACAAAACTGAGAACACCTTTATATTGTCAAGTTACCAAGAGGTACTACTAACCATGTTGGATTTAGAGTTCCAAATTCATCTATCATTATATAGGAGAGAACAGAGGGAACCCTAAATATAAAAACTGCTACTGTAGACGAATGCTACAACCGAGAAGAACAAAATTTGGTGAGCCAAGTGGGATTGGTGTACTGATCATTACCACCAAGTATCATCAAGATTGGGTGAAAAAATATGTGCTTTTATTTCGAAACTCGTTAATTCTTAGAAGCTTGGCAACCCCTCTCAATGAAAGTGCTTTTCCACAGTCTGTGCCTAGGGCTACTTGAAGAGGAAATAAACCATAGAGACAAAACTGAGAACTCCTTTATTTTGTCAAGTTTCAAAGAGCTACTACGAACCATGTTGGATTTAGAGTTCCAAATTCATCTATCTATATAGGAGAGAACAGAGGAAAACCTAAATATAAAAACTGCAACTGTAGACAAACGCTTCAACCGAGAAGAACAAAAATTGGTGAGCCAAGTGGGATTTGTGTACTGATCATTACCACCAAGTATCATCAAGATTGGGTGAAATAATATTTGCTGGTATTTCGGAAACTCTTTAATTCTTAGAAGCTTGGCAACCTCTCTCAATGAATGTGCTTTTCCACAGTCTGTGCCTAGGGCTACTTGAAGAGGAAACAAACCATAGAGACAAAACTGAGAACTCCTTTATTTTGTCAAGTTTCAAAGAGCTACTACAAACCATGATGGATTTAGAGTTCCAAATATATCTATCTATATTGGAGAGAACAGAGGGAAACCTAAATATAAAAACTGCTACTGTAGACGAACGCTTCAACCTAGAAGAACAAAATTTTGGGAGCCAAGTGGGAATTGTGTACTGATCGTTACCACCAAGTATTATCGAGATTGGGTTAAAAAATATTTGCTGGTATTTCGGAAACTCGTTAATTCTTAGAAGCTTTGCAACCCCTCTCGATGAAAGGGCTTTTCCACAGTCTGTGCCTAGGGCTACTTGAAGAGGAAACAAACCATAGAGACAAAACTGAGAACTCCTTTATTTGGTCAAGTTTCAAAGAGCTACTACAAAACATGTTGGATTTAGAGTTCCAAATTCATCTATCTGTATAGGAGAGAACATAGGGAAACCTATATATAAAAACTGCTACTGTAGACGAACGCTTCAACATAGAAGAACAAACTTTGGTGAGCCAAGTGGGATTTGTGTACTGATCATTAACACCAAGTATCATCAAGATTGGGTGAAAAAATATTTGCTGGTATTTAGGAAACTCGTTAAATCTTAGAAGCTTGGCAACCCCTCTCAATGAAAGTGCTTTTCCACAGTCTGTGCCTAGAGCTACTTGAAGAGGAAAAAACCATAGAGACAAAACTGAGAACTCCTTTTTATTGTCAAGTTTCCAAGAGCTACTATGAACCATGTTGGAATTAGAGTTCCAAATACATCTCTCTATATAGGAGAGAACAGAGGGAAACCTAAATATAAAAACTGCTACTGTAGACGAACGCTTCAACCTAGAAGAACAAAATTTGGTGAGCCAAGTGGGATTTGTGTACTGATCATTACCACCAAGAATCATCAAGATTGGGTGAAAAAATATTTGCTGGTATTTCGGAAACTCGTTAAATCTTAGAAGCTTGGCAACCCCTCTCAATGAAAGTGCTTTTCCACAGTCTGTGCCTAGGGCTACTTGAAGAGGAAACAAACCATAGAACAAAACTGAGAACACCTTTATATTGTCAAGTTACCAAGAGGTACTACGAACCATGTTGGATTTAGAGTTCCAAATTCATCTATCATTATATAGGAGAGAACAGAGGGAACCCTAAATATAAAAACTGCTACTGTAGACGAATGCTACAACCGAGAAGAACAAAATTTGGTGAGCCAAGTGGGATTGGTGTACTGATCATTACCACCAAGTATCATCAAGATTGGGTGAAAAAATATGTGCTTTTATTTCGAAACTCGTTAATTCTTAGAAGCTTGGCAACCCCTCTCAATGAAAGTGCTTTTCCACAGTCTGTGCCTAGGGCTACTTGAAGAGGAAATAAACCATAGAGACAAAACTGAGAACTCCTTTATTTTGTCAAGTTTCAAAGAGCTACTACGAACCATGTTGGATTTAGAGTTCCAAATTCATCTATCTATATAGGAGAGAACAGAGGAAAACCTAAATATAAAAACTGCAACTGTAGACAAACGCTTCAACCGAGAAGAACAAAAATTGGTGAGCCAAGTGGGATTTGTGTACTGATCATTACCACCAAGTATCATCAAGATTGGGTGAAATAATATTTGCTGGTATTTCGGAAACTCTTTAATTCTTAGAAGCTTGGCAACCTCTCTCAATGAATGTGCTTTTCCACAGTCTGTGCCTAGGGCTACTTGAAGAGGAAACAAACCATAGAGACAAAACTGAGAACTCCTTTATTTTGTCAAGTTTCAAAGAGCTACTACAAACCATGATGGATTTAGAGTTCCAAATATATCTATCTATATTGGAGAGAACAGAGGGAAACCTAAATATAAAAACTGCTACTGTAGACGAACGCTTCAACCTAGAAGAACAAAATTTTGGGAGCCAAGTGGGAATTGTGTACTGATCGTTACCACCAAGTATTATCGAGATTGGGTTAAAAAATATTTGCTGGTATTTCGGAAACTCGTTAATTCTTAGAAGCTTTGCAACCCCTCTCGATGAAAGGGCTTTTCCACAGTCTGTGCCTAGGGCTACTTGAAGAGGAAACAAACCATAGAGACAAAACTGAGAACTCCTTTATTTGGTCAAGTTTCAAAGAGCTACTACAAAACATGTTGGATTTAGAGTTCCAAATTCATCTATCTGTATAGGAGAGAACATAGGGAAACCTATATATAAAAACTGCTACTGTAGACGAACGCTTCAACATAGAAGAACAAACTTTGGTGAGCCAAGTGGGATTTGTGTACTGATCATTAACACCAAGTATCATCAAGATTGGGTGAAAAAATATTTGCTGGTATTTAGGAAACTCGTTAAATCTTAGAAGCTTGGCAACCCCTCTCAATGAAAGTGCTTTTCCACAGTCTGTGCCTAGAGCTACTTGAAGAGGAAAAAACCATAGAGACAAAACTGAGAACTCCTTTTTATTGTCAAGTTTCCAAGAGCTACTATGAACCATGTTGGAATTAGAGTTCCAAATACATCTATCTATATAGGAGAGAACAGAGGGAAACCTAAATATAAAAACTGCTACTGTAGACGAACGCTTCAACCTAGAAGAACAAAATTTGGTGAGCCAAGTGGGATTTGTGTACTGATCATTACCACCAAGAATCATCAAGATTGGGTGAAAAAATATTTGCTGGTATTTCGGAAACTGGTTAATTCTTAGAAGCTTTGCAACCCCTCTCGATGAAATGGCTTTTCCACAGTCGGTGCCTAGCGCTACTTGAAGAGGAAACAAACAATAGAGACAAAACTGAGAACTCCTTTATTTTGTCAAGTTTCAAAGAGGTACTACAAACCCTGTATATTTAGATTTCCAAATACATCTATCTATATAGGAGAGAACAGAGGGAAACCTAAATATAAAAACTGCTACTGTAGAGGAACGCTTCAATGTAGAAGAACAAAATTTGGTGAGCCAAGTGGGATTTGTGTACTGATCATTACCACCCAGTATCATCAAGATTGGGTGAAAAAACATTTGCTGGTATTTCGGAAACTCGTTAAATCTTAGAAGCTTGGCAACCCCTCTCAATGAAAGTGCTTTTCCACAGTCTGTGCCTAGGGCTACTTGAAGAGGAAACAAACCATAGAGACAAAACTGAGAACACCTTTATATTGTCAAGTTACCAAGAGCTACTACGAACCATGTTGGATTTAGAGTTCCAAATTCATCTATCTATATAGGAGAGAACTGAGGGAAACCTAAATATAAAAACTGCTACTGTAGACGAACGCTTCAACCTAGAAGAACACAATTTGGTGAGCCAAGTGGGATTTGTGTACTGATCATTACCACCATGTATCATCAAGATTGGGTGAAATAATATTTGCTGGTATTTCGGAAACTCTTTAATTCTTAGAAGCTTCGAAACCTCTCTCAATGAAAGTGCTTTTCCACAGTCTGTGCCTAGGGCTACTTGAAGAGGAAACAAACCATAGAGACAAAACTGAGAACTCCTTTATTTTGTCAAGTTTCAAAGAGCTACTGCAAACCATGATGGATTTAGAGTTCCAAATATATCTATCTATATTGGAGAGAACAGAGGGAAACCTAAATATAAAAACTGCTACTGTAGACGAACGCTTCAACCTAGAAGAACAAAATTTTGGGAGCCAAGTGGGATTTGTGTACTGATCATTACCACCAAGTATTATCGAGATTGGGTTAAAAAATATTTGCTGGTATTTCGGAAACTCGTTAATTCTTAGAAGTTTGCAACCACTCTCGATGAAAGTGCTTTTCCACAGTCTGTGCCTAGGGCTACTTGAAGAGGAAACAAACCATACAGACAAAACTGAGAACTCCTTTATTTGGACAAGTTTCAAAGAGCTACTACAAAACATGTTGGATTTAGAGTTCCAAATTCATCTATCTGTATTGGAGAGAACAGAGGGAAACCTATATATAAAAACTGCTACTGTAGACGAACGCTTCAACATAGAAGAACAAACTTTCGTAAGCCAAGTGGGATTTGTGTACTGATCATTACCACCAAGTATCATCAAGATTGGGTGAAAAAATATTTGCTGGTATTTCGAAAACTCTTTAATTCTTAGAAGCTTGGCAACCCCTCACAATGAAAGTGCTTTTCCACAGTCTGTGCCTAGGGCTACATGAAGAAAAAACAAACCATAGAGACAAAACTGAGAACTCCTTTTTATTGTCAAGTTTCCAGAAGCTACTATGAACCATGTTGGATTTAGAGTTCCAAATTCATCTATCTATATTGGAGAGAACAGAGGGAAACCTAAATATAAAAACTGCTACTGTAGACAAAGGCTTCAACATAGAAGAACAAAATTCGGTGAGCCAAGTGGGATTTGTGTACTGATCATTACCACCAGGAATCATCAAGTTTGGGTGAAAAAATATTTGCTGGTATTTCGGAAACTCGTTAATTCTTAGAAGCTTGGCAACCCCTCTCAATGAAAGTGGTTTTCCACAGTCTGTGCCTAGGGCTACTTGAAGAGGAAACAAACCATAGAGACAAAACTGAGAACACCTTTATATTGTCAAGTTACCAAGAGCTACTACGAACCATGTTGGATTTAGAGTTCCAAATTCATCTATCTATATAGGAGAGAACAGAGGGAAACCTAAATATAAAAACTGCTACTGTAGACGAACGCTTCAACCTAGAAGAACACAATTTGGTGAGCCAAGTGGGATTTGTGTACTGATCATTACCACCATGTATCATCAAGATTGGGTGAAATAATATTTGCTGGTATTTCGGAAACTCTTTAATTCTTAGAAGCTTCGAAACCTCTCTCAATGAAAGTGCTTTTCCACAGTCTGTGCCTAGAGCTACTTGAAGAGGAAACAAACCATAGAGACAAAACTGAGAACTCCTTTATTTTGTCAAGTTTCAAAGAGCTACTGCAAACCATGATGGATTTAGAGTTCCAAATATATCTATCTATATTGGAGAGAACAGAGGGAAACCTAAATATAAAAACTGCTACTGTAGACGAACGCTTCAACCTAGAAGAACAAAATTTTGGGAGCCAAGTGGGATTTGTGTACTGATCATTACCACCAAGTATTATCGAGATTGGGTTAAAAAATATTTGCTTGTATTTCGGAAACTCGTTAATTCTTAGAAGTTTGCAACCACTCTCGATGAAAGTGCTTTTCCACAGTCTGTGCCTAGGGCTACTTGAAGAGGAAACAAACCATAGAGACAAAACTGAGAACTCCTTTATTTGGACAAGTTTCAAAGAGCTACTAAAAAACATGTTGGATTTAGAGTTCCAAATTCATCTATCTGTATTGGAGAGAACAGAGGGAAACCTATATATAAATACTGCTACTGTAGACGAACGCTTCAACATAGAAGAACAAACTTTCGTGAGCCAAGTGGGATTTGTGTACTGATCATTACCACCAAGTATCATCAAGATTGGGTGAAAAAATATTTGCTGGTATTTCGAAAACTCTTTAATTCTTAGAAGCTTGGCAACCCCTCACAATGAAAGTGCTTTCCACAGTCTGTGCCTAGGGCTACATGAAGAAAAAAACAAACCATAGAGACAAAACTGAGAACTCCTTTTTATTGTCAAGTTTCCTGAAGCTACTATGAACCATGTTGGATTTAGAGTTCCAAATTCATCTATCTATATTGGAGAGAACAGAGGGAAACTAAATATAAAAACTGCTACTGTAGACAAAGGCTTCAACATCGAAGAACAAAATTCGGTGAGCCAAGTGGGATTTGTGTACTGATCATTACCACCAGGAATCATCAAGATTGGGTGAAAAAATATTTGCTGGTATTTCGGAAACTCGTTAATTCTTAGAAGCTTGGCAACCCCTCTCAATGAAAGTGCTTTTCCACAGTCTGTGCCTAGGGCTACTTGAAGAGGAAACAAACCATAGAGGCAAAACTGAGAACTCCTTTATATTTTCAAGTTACCAAGAGCTACTACGAACCATGTTGGATTTAGAGTTCCAAATTCATCTATCATTATATAGGAGAGAACAGAGGGAACCCTAAATATAAAAACTGCTACTGTAGACGAACGCTTCAACCGAGAAGAACAAAATTTGGTGAGCCAAGTGGGATTGGTGTACTGATCATTACCACCAAGTATCATCAAGATTGGGTGAAAAAATATTTGCATTTAATTCGGAAACTCGTTAATTTTTAGAAGCTTGGCAAACCCTCTCAATGAAAGTGCTTTTCCACAGTCTGTGCCTAGGGCTACTTGAAGAGGAAACAATCCATATAGACAAAACTGAGAACTCCTTTATTTTGTCAAGTTTCAAAGAGCTACTACAAATCATGTTGTATTTAGAGTTCCAAATTCATCTATCTGTATAGGAGAAAACAGAGGGAAACCTAAATATAAAAACTGCTACTGTAGACGAACGCTTCAACCTAGAAGAACAAAATTTGGTGAGCCAAGTGGGATTTGTGTACTGATCATTACCACCAAGAATCGTCAATATTGGGTGAAAAAATATTTGCTGGTATTTCGGAAAATCGTTAATTCTTAGAAGCTTGGCAACCCCTCTCAATGTAAGTGCTTTTCCACAGTCTGTGCTTAGGGCTACTTGAAGAGGAAACAAACTATAGAGACAAAACTGAGAACTCTTTTATTTTGTCAAGTTTCAAAGAGCTACTACAAACAATGATGGTTTAAGAGTTTCAAATACATCTATCTATATAGGAGAGAACAGAGGGAAACCTAAATATAAAAACTGCTACTGTAGAGGAACGCTTCAACATAGAAGAACAAACTTTGGTGAGTCAAGTGGGATTTGTATACTGATCATTACCACCAAGTATCATCAAGATGGGGTTAAAAAATATTTGCTTTTATTTCGGAAACTCGTTAATTCTTAGAAGCTTGGAAACCCCTCTCAATGAAAGTGCTTTTCCACAGTCTGTGCCTAGGGCCACGTGAAGAGGAAACAAACCATAGAGAAAAAACTGAGAACTCCTTTATTTTGTCAAGTTTCAAGGAGCTACTACGAACCATGTTGGATTTAGAGTTCCAAATTCATCTATCATTATATAGGAGAGAACAGAGGGATCCCTAAATATTAAAACTGCTACTGTAGACAAACGCTTCAACCGAGAAGAACAAAATTTGGTGAGCCAAGTGGGATTGTTGTACTGATCATTACCACCAAGTATCATCAAGATTGGGTGAAAAAATATTTGCTGGTAATTCGGAAACTCGTTAATTCTTAGAAGCTTGGCAACCCCTCTCAATGAAAGTGCTTTTCCACAGTCTGTGCCTAGGGCTACTTGAAGAAGAAACAAACCATAGAGACAAAACTGAGAACTCCTTTATTTTGTCAAGTTTCAAATAGCTACTACAAAACATGTTGGATTTAGAGTTCCAAATTCATCTATCTGTATAGGAGAAAACAGAGGGAACCCTAAATATAAAAACTGCTACTGTAGACAAACGCTTCAACCGAGAAGAACAAAATTTGGTGAGCCAAGTGGGATTTGTGTACTGATCATTACCACCAAGAATCATCAAGATTGGGTGAAAAAATATTTGCTGGTATTTCGGAAACTAGTTAATTCTTAGAAGCTTGGCAACCCCTCTCAATGAAAGTGCTTTTCCAAAGTCTGTGCCTAGGGCTACTTGAAGAGGAAACAAACAATAGAGACAAAATTGAGAACTCCTTTATTTTGTCAAGTTTCAAAGAGCTACTACAAACCATGATGGATTTAGGGTTCCAAATACATCTATCTATATAGGAGAGAACAGAGGGAAACCTAAATATAAACACTGCTACTGTAGACTAACGCTTCAACTTAAAAGAACAAACTTTGGTGAGCCAAGTGGGATTTGTGCATTGATCATTACCACCAAGTATCATCAAGATTGGGTGAAAAAATATTTGCTGGTATTTCAGAATCTCGTTAATTCTTTGAAGCCTGGCAACCCCTCTCAATGAAAGTGCTTTTCTACAGTCTGTGCCTAGGGCTACTTGAAGAGGAAACAAACCATAGAGACAAAACTGAGAACTCCTTTATTTTGTCAAGTTTCAAAGAGGTACTACAAACCATGTTGGATTTAGAGTTCCAAATACATCTATCTATATAGGAGAGAACAGAGGGAAACCTAAATATAAAAACTGCTACTGTAGACGAACGCTTCAACATAGAAGAAGAAAATTTGGTGAGCCAAGTGGCATTATTGTACTGATCTTTACCACCAAGTATTATCGAGATTGGGTTAAAAATATTTGCTGGTATTTCGGAAACTAGTTAATTCTTAGAAGCTTGGCAACCCATCTCAATGAAAGTGCTTTTCCACAGTCTGTGCCTAAGGCTACTTGAAGAGGAAACAAACCATAGAGACAAAACTGAGAACTCCTTTATTTTGTCAAGTTTCAAAGAGGTACTACAAACCATGTTGGATTTAGAGTTCCAAATACATCTATCTATATAGGAGAGAACAGAGGGAAACCTAAATATAAAAACTGCTACTGTAGACGAACGCTTCAACATAGAAGAAGAAAATTTGGTGAGCCAAGTGGCATTATTGTACTGATCTTTACCACCAAGTATTATCGAGATTGGGTTAAAAATATTTGCTGGTATTTCGGAAACTAGTTAATTCTTAGAAGCTTGGCAACCCCTCTCAATGAAAGTGCTTTTCCACAGTGTGTGCCAAGGGCTACTTGAAGAGGAAACAAACCATAGAGACAAAACTGAGAACTCCTTTTTATTGTCAAGTATCCAAGAGCTACTACGAACCATGTTGGATTTAGAGTTCCAAATTCATCTATCTATATAGGAGAGAACAGAGGGAAACCTAAATATAAAACTGCTACTGTAGACGAACGCTTCAACGTAGAAGAACAAAATTTGGTGAGCCAAGTGGCATTTGTGTACTGATCATTACCACCAAGTATCATCAAGTTTGGGTGAAAAAATATTTTCTGGTATTTCGGAAACTCTTTAATTCTTAGAAGATTGGCAACCCCTCTCGATGAAAGGACTTTTCCACAGTCTTTGCCTAGGGCTACTTGAAGAGGAAACAAACCATAAAGACAAAACTGAGAACTCCTTTTTATTGTCAAGTTTCCAAGAGCTACTACGAACCATGTTGGATTTAGAGTTCCAAATTCATCTATCTATATAGGAGAGAACAGAGGGAAACCTAAATATAAAAACTGCTACTGTAGTCGAACGAATAAACATAGAAGAACAAACTTTGGTGAGCCAAGTGGGATTTGTGTACTGATCATTACCACCAAGTATCAACAAGATTGGGTTAAAAAATATTTGCTTTTATTTCGGAAACTCGTTAATTCTTAGAAGCTTTGCAACCCCTCTCAATGAAAGTGCTTTTCCACAGTCTGTGCCTAGGGCTACTTGAAGAGGAAACAATCCATAGAGAAAAAACTGAGAACTCCTTTATTTTGTCAAGTTTCATAGAGCTACTACGAACCATGTTGGATTTAGAGTTCCAAATTCATCTATCATTATATAGGAGAGAACAGAGGGAACCCTAAATATAAACACTGCTACTGTAGACGAACACTTCAACCTAGAACAACAAAATTTGGTGAGCCAAGTGGGATTGGTGTACTGATCATTACCACCAAGTATCATCAAGATTGGGTGAAAGAATATTTGCTGGTATTTCAGAAACTCGTTAATTCTTAGAAGCTTGGCAACCCCTCCCAATGAAAGTGCTTTTCCACAGTGTGTGCCTAGGGCTACTTGAAGAGGAAACAAACCATAGAGACAAAAGTGAGAACTCCTTTATTTTGTCAAGTTTCAAAGAGCTACTACAAAACATGTTGGATTTAGAGTTCCAAAATCATCTATCTATATAGGAGAGAACAGACGGAAACCTAAATATAAAAACTGCTACAGTAGACGAACCCTTCAACCTAGAAGAACAAAATTTGGTGAGCCAAGTGGGATTGGTGTACTGATCATTACCACCAAGTATTATCGAGATTGGGTTAAAAATATTTGCTGGTATTTTGGAAAATTATTAATTCTTAGAAGCTTGGCAACTTCTCTCAATGAAAGTGCTTTTCCACAGTGTGTGCCTAGGTCTACTTGAAGAGGAAACAAACCAGAGAGACAAAACTGAGAACTCCTTTTTATTGTCACGTATCCAAGAGCTACTACGAACCATGTTGGATTTAGAGTTCCAAATTCATCTATCTATATAGGAGAGAACAGAGGGAAACCTAAATATAAAAACTGCTACTGTAGACGAACGCTTCAACGTAGAGGAACAAAATTTGGTGAGCCAAGTGGGATTTGTGTACTGATCATTACCACCAAGAATCATCAAGATTTGGTGAAAAAATATTTGCTGGTATTTCAGAAACTCTTTAATTCTTAGAACCTTTCAACCTCTCTCAATGAAAGTGCTTTTCCACAGTCTGTGCCTAGGGGTACTTGAAGAGGAAACAACCAGAGAGACAAAACTGAGAACTCTTTATTTTGTCAAGTTTCAAAGATCTACTACAAACCATGTTGGATTTAGAGTTCCAAATTAATCTATGTGTATAGGAGAAAACAGAGGGAAACCTTAATATAAAAACTGCTACTGTAGACGAACGCTTCAACCTAGAAGAACAAAATTTGGTGAGCCAAGTGGGATTTGTGTACTGATCATTACCACAAAGTATCATCAAGATTGGGTGAAAAAATATTTGCTGGTATTTCGGAAACTCGTTAATTCTTAGAAGCTTGGCAACCCCTCTCAATGAAAGTGCTTTTCCACACTCTGTGCCTAGGTCTACTTGAAGAGGAAACAAACCATAGCGAAAAAACTAATAACTATTTTTATTGTCAAGTTTCCAAGAGCTACTACGAACCATGTTGGATTTAGATTTCCAAATTCATCTATCAACATAGGAGAGAACAGAGGGAAACCTAAATATAAAAACAGCTACTGTAGACGAACTCTTCAACCTAGAAGCACAAAATTTGGTGAGCCAAATGGGATTTGTGTACAGATCATTACCACGCAGAATCATCAAGATTGGATGAAAAATATTTGCTTTTATTTCGGAAAATCGTTAATTCTTAGAAGCTTGGCAACCCCTCTCAATGAAAGTGCTTTTCCACAGTCTGTGCCTAGGGCTCCTTGAAGAGGAAACAAACCATAGAGACAAAACTGAGAACTCCTTTATTTTGACAAGTTTCATTGAGCTACTACAAATCATGTTAAATTTAGAGTTCCAAATACATCTATCTATATAGGAGAGAAGAGAGGGAAACCTAAATATAAAAACTGCTACTGTAGACGAACGCTTCAACCTAGAAGAACAAAATTTGGTGAGCCAAGTGGGAATTGTGTACTGATCATTACCACCAAGTATCATCAAGATTGGGTGAAAAAATATTTACTGGTATTTCGGAAACTCTTTAATTCTTAGAAGCTTGGCAACCTCTGTCAATGAAAGTGCTTTTCCACAGTCTGTGCCTAGGGCTACTTGAAGAGGAAACAAACCATAGAGACAAAACTGAGAACTCCTTTATTTTGTCAAGTTTCAAAGAGCTACTACAAACCATGATGGATTTAGGGTTCCAAATACATCTATCTATATAGTAGAGAACAGAGGGAAACCTAAATATAAAAACTGCTACTGTAGACGAAAGCTTCAACATAGAAGAAAAAACATTGGTGAGCCAAGTGGGATTGGTGTACTGATAATTACCACCAAGTATCATCAAGATTGGGTGAAAAAATATTTGCTGGTATTTCAGAAACTCGTTAATTCTTAGAAGCTTGGCAACCCCTCCCAATGAAAGTGCTTTTCCACAGTGTGTGCCTAGGGCTACTTGAAGAGGAAACGAACCATAGAGACAAAACTGAGAACTCCTTTATTTTGTCAAGTTTCAAAGAGCTACTACAAAACATGTTGGATTTAGAGTTAAAAATCATCTATCTATATAAAAGAGAACAGACGGAAACCTAAATATAAAAACTGCTACTGTAGACGAACGCTTCAACCTAGAAGAACAAAATTTGGTGAGCCAAGTGGGATTGGTGTACTGATCATTACCACCAAGTATTATCGAGATTGGGTTAAAAATATTTGCTGGTATTTCGGAAACTATTTAATTCTTAGAAGCTTGGCAACCCCTCTCAATGAAAGTGCTTTTCCACAGTGTGTGCCTAGGGCTACTTGAAGAGGAAACAACCATAGAGACAAAACTGAGAACTCTTTTATTTTCTCAAGTTTCAACGAGCTACTACAAACCATGATGGATTTAGAGTTCCAAATACATCTATCTATATAGGAGAGAACAGAGGGAAACCTAAATATAAAAACTGCTACTGTAGACGAACGCTTCAACATAGAAGAACAAACGTTGGTGAGACAAGTTGGATTTGTGTACTGATCATTACCACCAAGAATCATCAAGATTGGGTTAAAAATATTTGCTTTTATTTCGGAAACTTTTTAATTCTTAGAAGCTTGGCAACCCCTCTCAATGAAAGTGCTTTTCCACAGTATGTGCCTAGGGCTACTTGAAGAGGAAACAAACCATACAGAAAAAACTGAGAACTCCTTTATTTTGTCAAGTTTCATAGAGGTACTACGAACCATGTTGGATTTAGAGTTCCAAATTCATCTATCATTATATAGGAGAGAACAGAGAGAACCCTAAATATAAAAACTGCTACTGTAGACGAACGCTTCAACCGAGAAGAACAAAATTTGGTGAGCCAAGTGGGATTTGTGTACTGATCATTACCACCAAGAATCATCAAGATTGGGTGAAGAAATATTTGCTTTTATTTCGGAAACTCGTTAATTCTTAGAAGCTTGGCAACCCCTCTCAATGAAAGTGCTTTTCCACAGTCTGTGCCTAGGGCTACTTGAAGAGCAAACAAACCACAGAGACAAAACTGAGAACTACGTTATTTTGTCAAGTTTCAAAGAGCTACTACAAACCATGATGGATTTAGAGTTCCAAATATATCTATCTATATAGGAGAGAACAGAGGGAAACCTAAATATAAAAACTGCTACTTTAGACGAACGCTTCAACCTAGAAGAACAAAATTTTGTGAGCCAAGTGGGATTTGTGTACTGATCATGACCACCAAGAATTATCGAGATTGGGTGAAAAAATATTTGTTGGTTTTTCGAAAACTCGTTAATTCTTAGAAGCTTTGCAACCCCTCTCGATGAAAGGACTTTTCCACAGTCTTTGCCTAGGGCTACTTGAAGAGGAAACAAACCATAGAGACAAAACTGAGAACTCCTTTTATTGTCAAGTTTCCAAGAGCTACTACGAACCATGTTGGATTTAGAGTTCCAAATTCATCTATCTATATAGGAGAGAACAGAGGGAAACCTAAATATAAAAACTGCTACTGTAGACGAACGCTTCAACGTAGAGGAACAAAATTTGGTGAGCCAAGTGGGATTTGTGTACTGATCATTACCACCAAGAATCATCAAGATTTGGTGAAAAAATATTTGCTGGTATTTCAGAAACTCTTTAATTCTTAGAACCTTTCAACCTCTCTCAATGAAAGTGCTTTTCCACAGTCTGTGCCTAGGGGTACTTGAAGAGGAAACAACCAGAGAGACAAAACTGAGAACTCTTTATTTTGTCAAGTTTCAAAGATCTACTACAAACCATGTTGGATTTAGAGTTCCAAATTAATCTATGTGTATAGGAGAAAACAGAGGGAAACCTTAATATAAAAACTGCTACTGTAGACGAACGCTTCAACCTAGAAGAACAAAATTTGGTGAGCCAAGTGGGATTTGTGTACTGATCATTACCACAAAGTATCATCAAGATTGGGTGAAAAAATATTTGCTGGTATTTCGGAAACTCGTTAATTCTTAGAAGCTTGGCAACCCCTCTCAATGAAAGTGCTTTTCCACACTCTGTGCCTAGGTCTACTTGAAGAGGAAACAAACCATAGCGAAAAAACTAATAACTATTTTTATTGTCAAGTTTCCAAGAGCTACTACGAACCATGTTGGATTTAGATTTCCAAATTCATCTATCAACATAGGAGAGAACAGAGGGAAACCTAAATATAAAAACAGCTACTGTAGACGAACTCTTCAACCTAGAAGCACAAAATTTGGTGAGCCAAATGGGATTTGTGTACAGATCATTACCACGCAGAATCATCAAGATTGGATGAAAAATATTTGCTTTTATTTCGGAAAATCGTTAATTCTTAGAAGCTTGGCAACCCCTCTCAATGAAAGTGCTTTTCCACAGTCTGTGCCTAGGGCTCCTTGAAGAGGAAACAAACCATAGAGACAAAACTGAGAACTCCTTTATTTTGACAAGTTTCATTGAGCTACTACAAATCATGTTAAATTTAGAGTTCCAAATACATCTATCTATATAGGAGAGAAGAGAGGGAAACCTAAATATAAAAACTGCTACTGTAGACGAACGCTTCAACCTAGAAGAACAAAATTTGGTGAGCCAAGTGGGAATTGTGTACTGATCATTACCACCAAGTATCATCAAGATTGGGTGAAAAAATATTTACTGGTATTTCGGAAACTCTTTAATTCTTAGAAGCTTGGCAACCTCTGTCAATGAAAGTGCTTTTCCACAGTCTGTGCCTAGGGCTACTTGAAGAGGAAACAAACCATAGAGACAAAACTGAGAACTCCTTTATTTTGTCAAGTTTCAAAGAGCTACTACAAACCATGATGGATTTAGGGTTCCAAATACATCTATCTATATAGTAGAGAACAGAGGGAAACCTAAATATAAAAACTGCTACTGTAGACGAAAGCTTCAACATAGAAGAAAAAACATTGGTGAGCCAAGTGGGATTGGTGTACTGATAATTACCACCAAGTATCATCAAGATTGGGTGAAAAAATATTTGCTGGTATTTCAGAAACTCGTTAATTCTTAGAAGCTTGGCAACCCCTCCCAATGAAAGTGCTTTTCCACAGTGTGTGCCTAGGGCTACTTGAAGAGGAAACGAACCATAGAGACAAAACTGAGAACTCCTTTATTTTGTCAAGTTTCAAAGAGCTACTACAAAACATGTTGGATTTAGAGTTAAAAATCATCTATCTATATAAAAGAGAACAGACGGAAACCTAAATATAAAAACTGCTACTGTAGACGAACGCTTCAACCTAGAAGAACAAAATTTGGTGAGCCAAGTGGGATTGGTGTACTGATCATTACCACCAAGTATTATCGAGATTGGGTTAAAAATATTTGCTGGTATTTCGGAAACTATTTAATTCTTAGAAGCTTGGCAACCCCTCTCAATGAAAGTGCTTTTCCACAGTGTGTGCCTAGGGCTACTTGAAGAGGAAACAACCATAGAGACAAAACTGAGAACTCTTTTATTTTCTCAAGTTTCAACGAGCTACTACAAACCATGATGGATTTAGAGTTCCAAATACATCTATCTATATAGGAGAGAACAGAGGGAAACCTAAATATAAAAACTGCTACTGTAGACGAACGCTTCAACATAGAAGAACAAACGTTGGTGAGACAAGTTGGATTTGTGTACTGATCATTACCACCAAGAATCATCAAGATTGGGTTAAAAATATTTGCTTTTATTTCGGAAACTTTTTAATTCTTAGAAGCTTGGCAACCCCTCTCAATGAAAGTGCTTTTCCACAGTATGTGCCTAGGGCTACTTGAAGAGGAAACAAACCATACAGAAAAAACTGAGAACTCCTTTATTTTGTCAAGTTTCATAGAGGTACTACGAACCATGTTGGATTTAGAGTTCCAAATTCATCTATCATTATATAGGAGAGAACAGAGAGAACCCTAAATATAAAAACTGCTACTGTAGACGAACGCTTCAACCGAGAAGAACAAAATTTGGTGAGCCAAGTGGGATTTGTGTACTGATCATTACCACCAAGAATCATCAAGATTGGGTGAAGAAATATTTGCTTTTATTTCGGAAACTCGTTAATTCTTAGAAGCTTGGCAACCCCTCTCAATGAAAGTGCTTTTCCACAGTCTGTGCCTAGGGCTACTTGAAGAGCAAACAAACCACAGAGACAAAACTGAGAACTACGTTATTTTGTCAAGTTTCAAAGAGCTACTACAAACCATGATGGATTTAGAGTTCCAAATATATCTATCTATATAGGAGAGAACAGAGGGAAACCTAAATATAAAAACTGCTACTTTAGACGAACGCTTCAACCTAGAAGAACAAAATTTTGTGAGCCAAGTGGGATTTGTGTACTGATCATGACCACCAAGAATTATCGAGATTGGGTGAAAAAATATTTGTTGGTTTTTCGAAAACTCGTTAATTCTTAGAAGCTTTGCAACCCCTCTCGATGAAAGGACTTTTCCACAGTCTTTGCCTAGGGCTACTTGAAGAGGAAACAAACCATAGAGACAAAACTGAGAACTCCTTTTATTGTCAAGTTTCCAAGAGCTACTACGAACCATGTTGGATTTAGAGTTCCAAATTCATCTATCTATATAGGAGAGAACAGAGGGAAACCTAAATATAAAAACTGCTACTGTAGACGAACGCTTCAACCGAGAAAAACAAAATTTGGTGAGCCAAGTGGGATTGGTGTACTGATCATTACCATCAAGTATCATCAAGATTGGGTGAAAAAATATTTGCTGGTATTTCGGAAACTCGTTAATTCTTAGAAGCTTGGCAACCCCTCTCAATGAAAGTGCTTTTCCACAGTCTGTGCCTAGGGCTACTTGAAGAGGAAATAAACCATAGAGACAAAACTGAGAACTCCTTTATTTTGTCAAGTTTCAAAGAGCTACTACGAACCATGTTGGATTTAGAGTTCCAAATTCATCTATCTATATAGGAGAGAACAGAGGAAAACCTAAATATAAAAACTGCAACTGTAGACAAACGCTTCAACCGAGAAGAACAAAATTTGGTGAGCCAAGTGGGATTTGTGTACTGATCATTACCACCAAGAATCATCAAGAATGGGTGAAAAAATATTTGCTGGTATTTCTGAAACTCTTTAATTCTTAGAAGCTTGGCAACCTCTCTCAATGAAAGTCCTATCCACAGTCTGTGCCTAGGGCTACTTGAAGAGGAAACAAACCATAGAGACAAAACTAAGAACTCCTTTATTTTGTCAAGTTTCAAAGAGCTACTACAAACCATGATGGATTTAGAGTTCCAAATACATCTATCTATATAGGAGAGAAGAGAGGGAAACCTAAATATAAAAACTGCTACTGTAGACGAACGCTTCAACATAGAAGAACAAACTTTTTTGAGGCAAGTGGGATATGTGTACTGCTCATTACCACCAAGTGTCATCAAGGTTGGCTCAAAAAATATTTGCTTTTATTTCAGAAACTCTTTAATTCTTAGAAGCTTAGCAAACCCTCTCAATGAAAGTGCTTTTCCACAGTCTGTGCCTAGGGCTACTTGAAGAGGAAAAAACCATAGAGACAAAACTGAGAACTCCTTTTTATTGTCAAGATTCCAAGAGCTACTACGAACCATGTTGGAATTAGAGTTCCAAATACATCTATCTATACAGGAGAGAACAGAGGGAAACCTAAATATAAAAACTGCTACTGTAGTTGAACGCTTCAACCTAGAAGAACAAAATTTGGTGAGCCAAGTGGGATTGGTGTACTGATCATTACCACCAAGTATCATCAAGATTGGGTGAAAAAATATTTGCTGGTATTTCGGAAACTCTTTAATTCTTAGAAGCTTGGCAACCTCTCTCAATGAAAGTGCTTTTCCGCAGTCTGTGCCTAGGGCTACTTGAAGAGGAAACAAACCATAGAGACAAAACAAAGAATTCCTTTATTTTGTCAAGTTTCAAAGAGCTACTGCAAACCGTGATGGATTTAAAGTTTTAAATACATCTATTTATATAGGAGAGAACAGAGGGAAACCTAAATATAAAAACTGCTACTGTAGACGAACGCTTCAACATAGAAGAACAAACTTTTTTGAGCCAAGTGGGATTTGTGTACTGATCATTACCACCAAGTATCATCAAGGTTGGGTGAAAAAATATTTGCTTTTATTTTGGAAACTCGTTAATTCTTAGAAGCTTGGCAACCCCTCTCAATGAAAGTGCTTTTCAAAAGTGTGCCTAGGGCTACTTGAAGAGAAAACAAACCATAGAGACAAAACTGAGAACTCCTTTTTATTGTCAAGTTTCCAAGAGTTACTACGAACCTTATTGGGTTTAGATTTCCAAATTCATCTATCTATATAGGAGAGAACAGAGGGAAACCTAAATATAAAAACTGCTACTGCAGACGAACGCTTCAACCTAGAAGAACAAAATTTGGTGAGCCAAGTGGGATTTGTGTACTGATCATTACCACCAAGTACGATCAAGATTGGGTGAAAAAATATTTGCTGGTATTTCGGAAACTCGTTAATTCTTAGAAGCTTGGCAACCCCTCTCAATGAAAGTGCTTTTCCAAAGTCTGTGCCTAGGGCTACTTGAAGAGGAAACAAACCATAGAGACAAAACTGAGAATTCCTTTATTTTCTGAAGATTCAACGAGCTACTACAAAACATGTTGGATTTAGAGTTCCAAATTCATCTATCTGTATAGGAGAGAACAGAGGGAAACCTAAATATAAAAACTGCTACTGTAGACGAACGCTTCAATGTAGAAGAACAAAATTTGGTGAGCCAAGTGGGATTTGTGTACTGATCATTACCACCAAGATTCATCAAGATTGGGTGAAAAAATATTTGCTGGTATTTCGGAAACTCGTTAATTCTTAGAAACTTGGAAACCCCTCTCAATGAAAGTGCTTTTCCACAGTCTGTGCCAAGGGCTACTTGAGGAGGAAACAAACCATAGAGACAAAACTGAGAACTCCTTTATTTTGTCAAGTTTCAAAAAGCTACTACAAACCATGATGGTTTTAGGGTTCCAAATACATCTATCTATATAGGAGAGAACAGAGGGAAACCTAAATATAAAAACTGCTACTGTAGACGAACGCTTCAACATAGAAGAACAAACTTTGGTGAGCCAATTGGGATTTGTGTGCTGATCATTACCACCAAGTATCATCAAGATTGGGTGAAAAAAATATTTGCTGGTACTTCGGAAACTCGTTAATTCTTAGAAGCTTGGCAACCCCTCTCAATTAAAGTGCTTTTCATCAGTCTGTGCCTAGGGCTACTTGAAGAGGAAATAAACCATAGAGACAAAACTGAGAACTCCTTTATTTTGTCAAGGTTCAAAGAGGTACTACAAACCATGTTGGATTTAGAGTTCCAAATACATCTATCTATATAGGAGAGAACAGAGGGAAACCTAAATATAAAAACTGCTACTGTAGACGAACACTTCAACCTAGAACAACAAAATTTGGTGAGCCAAGTGGGATTGGTGTACTGATCATTACCACCAAGTATCATCTAGATTGGGTGAAAAAATATTTGCTGGTATTTCAGAAACTCGTTAATTCTTAGAAGCTTGGCAACCCCTCCCAATGAAAGTGCTTTTCCACAGTGTGTGCCTAGGGCTACTTGAAGAGGAAACAAACCATAGAGACAAAAGTGAGAACTCCTTTATTTTGTCAAGTTTCAAAGATCTACTACAAACCATGTTGGATTTAGAGTTCCAAATTAATCTATGTGTATAGAGGAAAACAGAGGGAAACCTTAATATAAAAACTGCTACTGTAGAGGAACACTTCAACCTAGAAGAACAAAATTTGGTGAGCCAAGTGGGATTGGTGTACTGATCATTACCACCATGTATCATCAAGATTGGGTGAAAAAATATTTGCTGGTATTTCGGAAACTCGTTAATTCTTAGAAGCTTGGCAACCCCTCTCAATGAAAGTGCTTTTCCACACTCTGTGCCTAGGTCTACTTGAAGAGGAAACAAACCATAGCGAAAAAACTAATAACTATTTTTATTGTCAAGTTTCCAAGAGCTACTACGAACCATGTTGGATTTAGATTTCCAAATTCATCTATCAACATAGGAGA
Source organism: Callospermophilus lateralis (assembly GCF_048772815.1). Classification (NCBI taxonomy): domain Eukaryota; kingdom Metazoa; phylum Chordata; class Mammalia; order Rodentia; family Sciuridae; genus Callospermophilus; species Callospermophilus lateralis. The sequence goes on from NW_027512635.1 coordinate 393,482, forward strand.
GAACAGAGGGAAACCTAAATATAAAAACAGCTACTGTAGACTAACTCTTCAACCTAGAAGCACAAAATTTGGTGAGCCAAGTGGGATGTGTGTACTGATCATTACCACCAAGTATCATCAAGTTTGGGTGAAAAAATATTTGCTGGTATTTCGGAAACTCGTTAATTCTCAGAAGCTTGGCAACCCCTCTCAATGAAAGTGATTTTCCACACTCTGTGCCAAGGGCTACTTGAAGAGAAAACAAACCATAGAGAAAAAACTAAGAACTCCTTTATTTTGTCAAGTTTCAAAGAACTACTACAAACCATGATGGATTTAGAGTTCCAAATACATCTATCTATATAGGAGGGAACAGAGGGAAAACTAAATATAAAAACTGCTACTGTAGACGAACGCTTCAACATAGAAGAACAAACTTTTTTGAGGCAAGTGGGATTTGTGTACTGATCATTACCACCAAGTATCATCAAGGTTGGGTGAAAAAATATTTGCTTTTATTTCAGAAACTCTTTAATTCTTACAAGCTTGGCAACCCCTCTCAATGAAAGTGCTTTTCCACAGTCTGTGCCTAGGGCTAATTGAAGAGGAAAAAACCATAGAGACAAAAATGAGAACTCCTTTTTATTGTCAAGTTACCAAGAGCTACTACGAACCATGTTGGATTTAGAGTTCCAAATTCATCTATCTATATAGGAGAGAACAGAGTGAAACCTGAATATGAAAACTGCTACTGTAGACGAACGCTTCAACGTAGAAGAACAAAATTTGTTGAGCCAAGTGGGATTTGTGTACAGATCATTACCACCCAGAATCATCAAGATTGGGTGAAAAAATATTTGCTGGTATTTCGGAAACTCATTAATTTTTAGAAGCTTGGCAACCACTCTCAATGAAAGTGCTTTTCCGCAGTCTGTGCCTAGGGCTACTTGAAGAGGAAACAAAACCATAGAGACAAAACTGAGAACTCCATTATATTGTCAAGTTACCAAGAGCTACTACGAACCATGTTGGATTTAGAGTTCCAAATTCATCTATCTATATAGGAGAGAGCAGAGGGAAACCTGAATATGAAAACTGCTACTGTAGACGAACCTTCAACCTAGAAGAACAAAATTTGGTGAGCCAAGTGGGATTTGTGTACTGATCATTTCCACCAAGTATCATCAAGATTGGGTGAAAAAATATTTACTGGTATTTCGGAAACTGTTTAATTGTTAGAAGCTTGGCAACCTCTGTCAATGAAAGTGCTTTTCCACAGTCTGTGCCTAGGGCTACTTGAAGAGGAAACAAACCATAGAGACAAAACTGAGAACTCCTTTATTTTGTCAAGTATCAAAGAGCTACTACAAACCATGATGAATTTAGGCTTCCAAATACATCTATCTATATAGGAGTGAACAGAGGGAAACCTAAATATAAAAACTGCTACTGTAGACGAACGCTTCAACATAGAAGAACAAACTTTTTTGAGCCAAGTGGGATTTGTGTACTGATCATTACCACCAAGTATCATCAAGGTTGGGTGAAAAAATATTTGCTTTTATTTTGGAAACTCGTTAATTCTTAGAAGCTTGGCAACCCCTCTCAATGAAAGTGCTTTTCCAAAGTGTGTGCCTAGGGCTACTTGAAGAGGAAACAAACCATAGAGACAAAACTGAGAACTCCTTTTTATTGTCAAGTTTCCAAGAGTTACTACGAACCATGTTGGGTTTAGATTTCCAAATTCATCTATCTATATAGGAGAGAACAGAGGGAAACCTAAATATAAAAACTGCTACTGCAGACGAACGCTTCAACCTAGAAGAACAAAATTTGGTGAGCCAAGTGGGATTTGTGTACTGATCATTACCACCAAGAATCATCAAGATTGGGTGAAAAAATATTTGCTGGTATTTCGGAAACTCGTTAATTCTTAGAAGCTTGGCAACCCCTCCCAATATAAGTGCTTTTCCACAGTGTGTGCCTAGGGCTACTTGAAGAGGAAACAAACCATAGAGACAAAACTGAGAACTCCTTTATTTAGTCAAGTTTCAAAGAGCTACTACAAAACATGTTGGATTTAGAGTTAAAAATCATCTATCCATATAGGAGAGAACAGACGGAAACCTAAATATAAAAACTGCTACTGTAGACGAACGCTTCAATGTAGAAGAACAAAATTTGGTGAGCCAAGTGGGATTTGTGTACTGATCATTACCACCAAGAATCATCAAGATTGGGTGAAAAAATATTTGCTGGTATTTCGGAAACTCGTTAATTCTTAGAAACTTGGAAACCCCTCTCAATTAAAGTGCTTTTCCACAGTGTGTGCCTAGGGCTACTTGAAGAGGAAACAAACCATAGAGACAAAACGGAGAACTCCTTTATTTTGTCAAGTTTCAAAGAGCTACTACAAAACATGTTGGATTTAGAGTTCCAAAATCATGTATCTACATAGGAGAGAACAGTCGGAAACCTAAATAGAAAAAACTGCTACTGTACACGAACACTTCAACCTAGAAGCACAAAATTTTGTGAGCCAAGTGGGATGGTGTACTGATCATTACCACCAAGTATTATCGAGATTGGGTTAAAAATATTTGCTGGTATTTCGGAAACTAATTAATTCTTAGAAGCTTGGCAACCCCTCTCAATGAAAGTGCTTTTCCACAGTGTGTGCCTAGGGCTACTTGAAGAGGAAACAAACCAGAGAGACAAAACTGAGAACTCCTTTTTATTGTCAAGTATCCAAGAGCTACTACGAACCATGTTGGATTTAGAGTTCCAAATTCATCTATCTATATAGGAGAGAACAGAGGGAAACCTAAATATAAAAACTGCTACTGTAGACGAACGCTTCAACGTAGAAGAACAAAATTTGGTGAGCCAAGTGGGATTTGTGTACTGATCATTACCACCAAGAATCATCAAGATTTGGTGAAAAATATTTGCTGGTATTTCGGAAAATCTTTAATTCTTAGAACCTTTTCAACCTCTCTCAATGAAAGTGCTTTTCCACAGTCTGTGCCTAGGGCTACTTGAAGAGGAAACAACCAGAGAGAAAAAACTAAGAACTCCTTTATTTTGTCAAGTTTCAAAGAGCTACTACAAACCATGATGGATTTAGAGTTCCAAATACATCTATCTATATAGGAGAGAACAGAGGGTAACCTAAATATAAAAACTGCTACTGTAGACGAACGCTTCAACATAGAAGAACAAACTTTTTTGAGGCAAGTATGATTTGTGTACTGATCATTACCACCAAGTATCATCAAGTTTGGGTGAAAAAATATTTGCTTTTATTTCAGAAACTCTTTAATTCTAGAAGCTTGGCAACCCCTTTAAATGCAAGTGCTTTTCCCACAGTCTGTGCCTAGGGCTACTTGAAGAGGAAAAAACCATAGAGACAAAAACTGAGAACTCCTTTTTATTGTCAAGTTTTCCAAGAGCTACTACGAACCATGTTGGAATTAGAGTTCCGAATACATCTATCTATATAGGAGAGAACAGAGGGAAATCTAAATATAAAAACTGCTACTGTAGACGAACGCTTCAACATAGAAGAACAAAATTTGGTGAGCCAAGTGGGATTTGTGTACTGATCATTACCACCAAGTATCATCAAGATTGGGTGAAGAAATATTTGCTGGTATTTCGGAAACTCTTTAATTCTTAGAACCTTGGCAACCTCTCTCAATGAAAGTGCTTTCCCGCAGTCTGTGCCAAGGGCTACTTGAATAGGTAACAAACCATAGAGACAAAACTAAGAACTCCTTTATTTTGTCAAGTTTCAAAGAGCTACTACAAACCATGATGGATTTAGAGTTCCAAATACATCTATCTATATAGGAGAGAACAGAGGGAAAACCTAAATATAAAAACTGGTACTGTAGACGAACGCTTCAACAGAGAAGAACAAACTTTTTTGAGCCAAGTGGGATTTTTGCACTGATCATTACCACGAAGTATCATCAAGGTTGGGTGAAAAAATATTTGCTTTTTTTCAGAAACTCTTTAATTCTTAGAAGCATGGAAACCCCTCTCAATGAAAGTGCTAATCCACAGTCTGTGCCTAGGGCTACTTGAAGAGGAAAAAAACCATGGAGACAAAACTGAGAACTCCTTTTTATTGTCAAGTTTCCAAGAGCTACTACGAACCATGTTGGATTTAGATTTCCAAATTAATCTATCTATATAGGAGAGAACAGAGGGAAACCTAAATATAAAAACTGCTACTGTAGACGAACGCTTCAACGTAGAAGAACAAAATTTGGTGAGCCAAGTGGGATTTGTGTACAGATCATTACCACCCAGAATCATCAAGATTGGGTGAAAAAATATTTGCTGGTATTTCGGAAACTCATTAATTTTTAGAAGCTTGGCAACCCCTCTCAATGAAAGTGCTTTTCCACAGTCTATGCCTAGGGCTACTTGAAGAGGAAACAAAACCATAGAGACAAAACTGAGAACTCCATTATGTTGTCAAGTTACCAAGAGCTACTACGAACCATGTTGGATTTAGAGTTCCAAATTCATCTATCTATATAGGAGAGAACAGAGGAAACCTGAATATGAAAACTGTTACTGTAGACGAACGCTTCAACCTAGAAGAACAAAATTTGGTGAGCCAAGTGGGATTTGTGTACTGATCGTTACCACCAAGTATCATCAATATTGGATGAAAAATATTTGCTGGTATTTTGGAAACTCGTTAATTCTTAGAAGCTTGGCAACCCCTCTCAATGAAAGTGCTTTTCCACTCTCTGTGCCTAGGTCTACTTGAAGAGGAAACAAACCATAGCGAAAAAACTAATAACTATTTTATTGTCAAGTTCCAAGAGCTACTACGAACCATGTTGGATTTAGATTTCCAAATTCAATCTATCAACATAGGAGAGAACAGAGGGAAACCTAAATATAAAAACAGCTACTGTAGACGAACTCTTCAACCTAGAAGCACAAAATTTGGTGAGCCAAGTGGATTTGTGTACTGATCATTACCACCAAGTATCATCAAGTTTGGGTGAAAAATATTTGCTGGTATTTCGGAAACTCGTTAATTCTCAGAAGCTTGGCAACCCCTCTCAATGAAAGTGCTTTTTCCACACTCTGTGCCAAGGGCTACTTGAAGAGGAAACAAACCATAGAGAAAAAACTAAGAACTCCTTTATTTTGTCAAGTTTCAAAGAACTACTACAAACCATGATGGATTTAGAGTTCCAAATACATCTATCTATATAGGAGGGAACAGAGGGAAAACCTAAATATAAAAACTGCTACTGTAGACGAACGCTTCAACATAGAAGAACAAACTTTTTCAGGGAAGTGGATTTGTGTACTGATGATTGCCACCAAGTATCACCAAGGTTGGGTGAAAAATATTTGCTGTTATTTTCAGAAACTCTTTAATTCTTAGAAGCTTGGCAACCCCTCTCAATGAAAGTGCTTTTCCATAGTCTGTGCCTAGGGCTACTTGAAGAGGAAAAAACCATAGAGACAAAACTGAGAACTCCTTTTTATTGCCCAGTTACCAAGAGCTACTACGAACCATGTTGGATTTAGAGTTCCAAATTCATCTATCTATATAGGAGAGAACAGAGGGAAACCTGAATATGAAAACTGCTACTGTAGACGAACGCCTCAACCTAGAAGAACAAAATTTGGTGAGCCAAGTGGGATTTGTGTACTGATCATTACCACCAAGTATCATCAAGATTGGATGAAAAATATTTGCTTTTATTTCGGAAACTCGTTAATTCTTAGAAGCTTGGCAACCCCTCTCAATGAAAGTGCTTTTCCACAGTCTGTGCCTAGGGCTACTTGAAGAGGAAACAAACCATAGAGAAAAAACTGAGAACTCCTTTATTTTGACAAGTTTCATAGAGCTACTACAAATCATGTTAAATTTAGAGTTCCAAAATACATCTATCTATATAGGAGAGAAGAGAGGGAAACCTAAATATAAAAACTGCTACTGTAGACGAACGCTTCAACCTAGAAGAACAAAATTTGGTGAGCCAAGTGGGAATTGTGTACTGATCATTACCACCAAGTATCATCAAGATTGGGTGAAAAAATATTTACTGGTATTTCGGAAACTCGTTAATTCTTAGAAGCTTGGCAACCCCTCTCAATTAAAGTGCTTTTCATCAGTCTGTGCCTAGGCTACTTGAAGAGGAAACAAACCATAGAGACAAAACTGAGAACTCCTTTTATTTTGTCAAGGATCAAAGAGGTACTACAAACCATGTTGTATTTAGAGTTCCAAATACATCTATCTATATAGGAGAGAACAGAGGGAAACCTAAATATAAAAACTGCATACTGTAGACGAACACTTCAACCTAGAACAACAAAATTTGGTGAGCCAAGTGGGATTGGTGTACTGATCATTACCACCAAGTATCATCAAGATTGGGTGAAAAAATATTTGCTGGTATTTCAGAAACTCGTTAATTCTTAGAAGCTTGGTAACCCCTCTAAATGAAAGTTGCTTTTCCACAGTCTGTGCCTAGGGCTACTTGAAGAGGAAAAAACCATAGAGACAAAACTGAGAACTCCTTTTTATTGTCAAGTTTCCAAGAGCTACTACGAACCATGTTGGAATTAGAGTTCCGAATACATCTATCTATATAGGAGAGAACAGAGGGAAATCTAAATATAAAAACTGCTACTGTAGACGAACGCTTCAACATAGAAGAACAAAATTTGGTGAGCCAAGTGGATTTGTGTACTGATCATTACCACCAAGTATCATCAAGATTGGGTGAAGAAATATTTGCTGGTATTTCGGAAACTCTTTAATTCTTAGAACATTGGCAACCTCTCTCAATGAAGTGCTTTCCCGCAGTCTGTGCCTAGGGCTACTTGAATAGGTAACAAACCATAGAGACAAAACTAAGAACTCCTTTATTTTGTCAAGTTTCAAAGAGCTACTACAAACCATGATGGATTTAAAGTTCCAAATACATCTATCTATATAGGAGAGAACAGAGGGAAACCTAAATATAAAAACTGCTACTGTAGACGAACGCTTCAACATAGAAGAACAAACTTTTTTGAGCCAAGTGGGATTTTTGCACTGATCATTACCACCAAGTATCATCAAGGTTGGGTGAAAAAATATTTGCTTTTTTTTCAGAAACTCTTTAATTCTTAGAAGCTTGGAAACCCCTCTCAAGAAAGTGCTAATCCACAGTCTGTGCCTAGGGCTACTTGAAGAGGAAAAAACCATGGAGACAAAACTGAGAACTCCTTTTTATTGTCAAGTTTCCAAGAGCTACTACGAACCATGTTGGATTTAGATTTCCAAATTCATCTATCTATATAGGAGAGAACAGAGGGAAACCTAAATATAAAAAACTGCTACTGTAGACGAACGCTTCAACGTAGAAGAACAAAATTTGGTGAGCCAAGTGGGATTTCTGTACAGATCATTACCACCCAGAATCATCAAGATTGGGTGAAAAAATATTTGCTGGTATTTCGGAAACTCATTAATTTTTAGAAGCTTGGCAACCCCTCTCAATGAAAGTGCTTTTCCACAGTCTATGCCTAGGGCTACTTGAAGAGGAAACAAAACCATAGAGACAAAACTGAGAACTCCATTATATTGTCAAGTTACCAAGAGCTACTACGAACCATGTTGGATTTAGAGTTCCAAATTCATCTATCTATATAGGAGAGAACAGAGGGAAACCTGAATATGAAACTGTTACTGTAGACGAACGCTTCAACCTAGAAGAACAAAATTTGGTGAGCCAAGTGGGATTTGTGTACTGATCATTACCACCAAGTATCATCAATATTGGATGAAAAATATTTGCTGGTATTTTGGAAATTCGTTAATTCTTAGAAGCTTGGCAACCCCTCTCAATGAAAGTTCTTTTCCACACTCTGTGCCTAGGTCTACTTGAAGAGGAAACAAACCATAGCGAAAAAACTAATAACTATTTTTATTGTCAAGTTTCCAAGAGCTACTACGAACCATGTTGGATTTAGATTTCCAAATTCATCTATCAACATAGGAGAGAACAGAGGGAAACCTAAATATAAAAACAGCTACTGTAGACGAACTCTTCAACCTAGAAGCACAAAATTTGGTGAGCCAAGTGGGATTTGTGTACTGATCATTACCACCAAATATCATCAATATTGGATGAAAATATTTGCTGGTATTTTGGGAAACTCGTTAATTCTTAGAAGGTTGGCAACCCCTCTCAATGAAAGTGCTTTTCCACACTCTGTGCCAAGGGCTACTTGAAGAGGAAACAAACCATAGAGAAAAAACTAAGAACTCCTTTATTTTGTCAAGTTTCAAAGAACTACTACAAACCATGATGGATTTAGAGTTCCAAATACATATATCTATATAGGAGAGAACAGAGGGAAACCTAAATATAAAAACTGCTACTGTAGACGAACGCTTCAACATGGAAGAATAAACTTTTTTGAGGCAAGTGGGATTTGTGTACTGATCACTGCCACCAAATATCATCAAGGTTGGGTGAAAAAATATTTGCTTTTATTTCAGAAACTCTTTAATTCTTAGAAGCTTGGCAACCCCTCTCAATGAAAGTGCTTTTCCACAGTCTGTGCCTAGGGCTACTTGAAGAGGAAAAAACCATAGAGACAAAACTGAGAACTCATTTTTATTGTCAAGTTACCAAGAGCTACTACGAACCATGTTGGATTTAGAGTTCCAAATTCATCTATCTATATAAGAGAGAACAGAGGGAAACCTGAATATGAAAACTGCTACTGTAGACGAACGCTTCAACCTAGAAGAACAAAATTTGGTGAGCCAAGTGGGATTTGTGTACTGATCATTACCACCAAGTATCATCAAGATTGGATGAAAAATATTTGCTTTTATTTCGGAAACTCGTTAATTCTTAGAAGCTTGGAAACCCCTCTCAATGAAAGTGCTTTTCCACAGTCTGTGCCTAGGGCTACTTGAAGAGGAAACAAACCATAGAGAAAAAATTGAGAACTCCTTTATTTTGACAAGTTTCATTGAGCTACTACAAATCATGTTAAATTTAGAGTTCCAAATACATCTATCTATATAGGAGAGAAGAGAGGGAAACCTAAATATAAAAACTGCTACTGTAGACGAACGCTTCAACCTAGAAGAACAAAATTTGGTGAGCCAAGTGGGAATTGTGTACTGATCATTACCACCAAGTATCATCAAGATTGGGTGAAAAAATATTTACTGGTATTTCGGAAACTCTTTAATTCTTAGAAGCTTGGCAACCTCTGTCAATGAAAATGCTTTTCCACAGTCTGTGCCTAGGGCTACTTGAAGAGGAAACAAACCATAGAGACAAAACTGAGAACTCCTTTATTTTGTCAAGTTTCAAAGAGCTACTACAAACCATGATGGATTTAGGGTTCCAAATACATCTATCTATATAGGAGAGAACAGTGGGAAACCTAAATATAAAAACTGCTACTGTAGACGAAAGCTTCAACATAGAAGAACAAACATTGGTGAGCCAAGTGGGATTGGTGTACTGATAATTACCACCAAGTATCATCAAGATTAGGTGAAAAAATATTTGCTGGTATTTCAGAAACTCGTTAATTCTTAGAAGCTTGGCAACCCCTCCCAATGAAAGTGCTTTTCCACAGTGTGTGCCTAGGGCTACTTGAAGAGGAAACGAACCATAGAGACAAAACTGAGAACTCCTTTATTTTGTCAAGTTTCAAAGAGCTACTACAAAACATGTTGGATTTAGAGTTAAAAATCATCTATCTATATAGGAGAGAACAGACGGAAACCTAAATATAAAAACTGCTACTGTAGACGAACGCTTCAACCTAGAAGAACAAAATTTGGTGACCCAAGTGGGATTGGTGTACTGATCATTACCACCAAGTATTATCGAGATTGGGTTAAAAATATTTGCTGGTATTTCGGAAACTATTTAATTCTTAGAAACTTGGCAACCCCTCTCAATGAAAGTGCTTTTCCACAGTGTGTGCCTAGGGCTACTTGAAGAGGAAACAAACCATAGAGACAAAACTGAGAACTCTTTTATTTTGTCAAGTTTCACAGAGCTACTACAAACCATGATGGATTTAGAGTTCCAAATACATCTATCTATATAGGAGAGAACAGAGGGAAAACTAAATATAAAAACTGCTACTGTAGACGAACGCTTCAACATAGAAGAACAAACGTTGGTGAGCCAAGTTGGATTTGTGTACTGATCATTACCACCAAGAATCATCAAGATTGGGTTAAAAATATTTGCTTTTATTTCAGAAACTTGTTAATTCTTAGAAGCTTGGCAACCCCTCTCAATGAAAGTGCTTTTCCACAGTCTGTGCCTAGGGCTACTTGAAGAGGAAACAAACCATACAGAAAAAACTGAGAACTCCTTTATTTTGTCAAGTTTCATAGAGGTACTACGAACCATGTTGGATTTAGAGTTCCAAATTCATCTATCATTATATAGGAGAGAACAGAGAGAACCCTAAATATAAAAACTGCTACTGTAGACGAACGCTTCAACCGAGAAGAACAAAATTTGGTGAGCCAAGTGGGATTGGTGTACTGATCATGACCACCAAGAATCATCAAGATTGGGTGAAAAAATATTTGCTTTTATTTCGGAAACTCGTTAATTCTTAGAATCTTGGCAAGCCCTCTCAATGAAAGTGCTTTTCCACAGTGTGTGCATAGGGCTTCTTGAAGAGGAAACAAACCATAGAGACAACACTGAGAACTCCTTTATTTTGTCAAGTTTCAAAGAGCTACTACAAAACATGTTGGATTTAGAGTTCCAAATTCATCTATCTGTATAGGAGAAAACAGAGGGAAACGTAAATATTAAAACTTCTACTGTAGACGAACGCTTCAACCTAGAAGAACAAAATTTGGTGAGCGAAGTGGGATTGGAGTACTGTTCATTAGCACCAAGTATTATCGAGATTGGGTTAAAAATATTTGCTGGTATTTCGGAAACTAATTAATTCTTAGAAGCTTGGCAACCTCTCTCAATGAAAGTGCTTTTCCACAGTCTGTGCCTAGGGCTACTTGAAGAGCAAACAAACCACAGAGACAAAACTTAGAACTACTTTATTTTGTCAAGTTTCAAGGAGCTACTACAAACCATGATGGATTTAGAGTTCCAAATATATCTATCTATATAGGAGAGAACAGAGGAAAACCTAAATATAAAAACTGCTACTGTAGACGAATGCTTCAACATAGAAGAACAAACTTTTTTGAGGCAAGTGGGATTTGTGTACTGATCATTACCACCAAGTATCATCAAGTTTGGGTGAAAAAATATTTGCTTTTATTTCGGAAACTCGTTAATTCTTAGAAGCTTGGCAACCCCTCTCAATGAAAGTGCTTTTCCACAGTGTGTGCCTAGGGCTACTTGAAGAGGAAACAAACCATAGAGACAAAACTGAGAACTCCTTTTTACTGTCAAGTTTCCAAGAGTTACTACGAACCTTGTTGGATTTAGATTTCCAAATTCATCTATCTATATAGGAGAGAACAGAGGGAAACCTAAATATAAAAACTGCCACTGCAGACGAACGCTTCAACCTAGAAAAACAAAATTTGGTGAGCCAAGTGGGATTTGTGTACTGATCATTACCACCAAATACGATCAAGTTAGGGTGAAAACATATTTGCTGGTATTTCGGAAACTCGTTAATTCTTAGAAGCTTGGCAACCCCTCTCAATGAAAGTGCTTTTCCACAGTCTGTGCCTAGGGCTACTTGAAGAGGAAACAAACCATAGAGACAAAACTGAGAATTCCTTTATTTTGTCAAGATTCAAAGAGCTACTACAAAACATGTTGGATTTAGAGTTCCAAATTCATCTATCTGTATAGGAGAGAACAGAGGGAAACCTAAATATAAAAACTGCTACTGTAGACGAACGGTTCAACCTAGAAGAACAAAATTTGGTGAGCCAAGTGGGATTTGTGTACTGATCATTACCACCAAGAATCATCAAGATTGGGTGAAAAAATATTTGCTGGTATTTCGGAAACTGGTTAATTCTTAGAAGCTTTGCAACCCCTCTCGATGAAATGGCTTTTCCACAGTCGGTGCCTAGCGCTACTTGAAGAGGAAACAAACAATAGAGACAAAACTGAGAACTTTTTTATTTTGTCAAGTTTCAAAGAGGTACTACAAACCCTGTATATTTAGATTTCCAAATACATCTATCTATATAGGAGAGAACAGAGGGAAACCTAAATATAAAAACTGCTACTGTAGAGGAACGCTTCAATGTAGAAGAACAAAATTTGGTGAGCCAAGTGGGATTTGTGTACTGATCATTACCACCCAGTATCATCAAGATTGGGTGAAAAAACATTTGCTGGTATTTCGGAAACTCGTTAATTCTTAGAAGCTTGGCAACCCCTCTCAATGAAAGTGCTTTTCCACAGTCTTTGCCTAGGGCTACTTGAAGAGGAAACAAACCATAGATACAAACTGAGAACTCCTTTTATTGTCAAGTTTCCAAGAGCTACTACGAACCATGTTGGATTTAGAGTTCCAAATTCATCTATCTATATAGGAGAGAACAGAGGGAAACCTAAATATAAAAACTGCTACGGTAGACGAACGCTTCAACCGAGAAGAACAAAATTTGGTGAGCCAAGTGGGATTGGTGTACTGATCATTACCACCAAGTATCATCAAGATTGGGTGAAAAAATATTTGCTGGTATTTCGGAAACTCGTTAATTCTTAGAAGCTTGGCAACCCCTCTCAATGAAAGTGCTTTTCCACAGTCTGTGCCTAGGGCTACTTGAAGAGGAAACAAACCATAGAGACAAAACTGAGAACTCCTTTATTTTGTCAAGTTTCAAAGAGCTACTACGAACCATGTTGGATTTAGAGTTCCAAATTCATCTATCTATATAGGAGAGAACAGAGGAAAACCTAAATATAAAAACTGCTACTGTAGACAAACGCTTCAACCGAGAAGCACAAAATTTGGTGAGCCAAGTGGGATTTGTGTACTGATCATTACCACCAAGAATCATCAAGATTGGGTGAAAATATATTTGCTGGTATTTCTGAAACTCTTTAATTCTTAGAAGCTTGGCAACCTCTCTCAATGAAAGTCCTATCCACAGTCTGTGCCTAGGGCTACTTGAAGAGGAAACAAACCATACAGAAAAAACTGAGAACTCCTTTATTTTGTCAAGTTTCATAGAGCTACTACGAACCATGTTGGATTTAGAGTTCCAAATTCATCTATCATTATATAGGAGAGAACAGAGAGAACCCTAAATATAAAAACTGCTACTGTAGACGAACGCTTCAACCGAGAAGAACAAAATTTGGTGAGCCACGTGGGATTGGTGTAGTGATCATTACCACCAAGAATCATCAAGATTGGGTGAAAAAATATTTGCTTTTATTTCGGAAACTCGTTAATTCTTAGAATCTTGGCAAGCCCTCTCAATGTAAGTGCTTTTCCACAGTGTGTGCCTAGGGCTTCATGAAGAGGAAACAAACCATAGAGACAAGACTGAGAATTCTTTTATTTTCTCAAGATTCAAAGAGCTACTACAAAACATGTTGGATTTAGAGTTCCAAATTCATCTATCTGTATAGGAGAGAACAGAGGGAAACCTAAATATAAAAACTGCTACTGTAGACGAACGCTTCAACATAGAAGAACAAACTTTTTTGAGGCAAGTGGGATATGTGTACTGCTCATTACCACCAAGTATCATCAAGGTTGGGTCAAAAAATATTTGCTTTTATTTCAGAAACTCTTTAATTCTTAGAAGCTTGTCAAACCCTCTCAATGAAAGTGCTTTTCCACAGTCTGTGCCTAGGGCCACTTGAAGAGGAAAAAACCATAGAGACAAAACTGAGAACTCCTTTTTATTGTCAAGTTTCCAAGAGCTACTACGAACCATGTTGGAATTAGAGTTCCAAATACATCTATCTATATAGGAGAGAACAGAGGGAAACCTAAATATAAAAACTGCTACTGTAGACGAACGCTTCAACCTAGAAGAACAAAATTTGGTGAGCCAAGTGGGATTCGTGTGCTGATCATTTCCACCAAGTATCATCAAGATTGGGTGAAAAAATGTTTGCTGGTATTTCGGAAACTCTTTAATTCTTAGAAGCTTGGCAACCTCTCTCAATGAAAGTGCTTTTCCGCAGTCTGTGCCTAGGGCTACTTGAAGAGGAAACAAACCATAGAGACAAAACTAAGAACTCCTTTATTTTGTCAAGTTTCAAAGAGCTACTGCAAACCGTGATGGATTTAAAGTTCCAAATACATCTATCTATATAGGAGAGAACAGAGGGAAACCTAAATATAAAAACTGCTACTGTAGACGAATGCTTCAACATAGAAGAACAAACTTTTTTGAGCCAAGTGGGATTTGTGTACTGATCATTACCACCAAGTATCATCAAGGTTGGGTGAAAAAATATTTGCTTTTATTTTGGAAACTCGTTAATTCTTAGAAGCTTGGCAACCCCTCTCAATGAAAGTGCTTTTCCAAAGTGTGTGCCTAGGGCTACTTGAAGAGGAAACAAACCATAGAGACAAAACTGAGAACTCCTTTTTATTGTCAAGTTTCCAAGAGTTACTACGAAACATGTTGGGTTTAGATTTCCAAATTCATCTATCTATATAGGAGAGAACAGAGGGAAACCTAAATATAAAAACTGCTACTGCAGACGAACGCTTCAACCTAGAAGAACAAAATTTGGTGAGCCAAGTGGGATTTGTGTACTGATCATTACCACCAAGTACGATCAAGTTTGGGTGAAAAAATATTTGCTGGTATTTCGGAAACTCGTTAATTCTTAGAAGCTTGGCAACCCCTCTCAATGAAAGTGCTTTTCCACAGTCTGTGCCTAGGGCTACTTGAAGAGGAAACAAACCATAGAGACAAAACTGAGAATTCCTTTATTTTCTCAAGATTCAAAGAGCTACTACAAAACATGTTGGATTTAGAGTTCCAAATTCATCTATCTGTATAGGAGAGAACAGAGGGAAACCTAAATATAAAAACTGCTACTGTAGACGAACGCTTCAACGTAGAAGAACAAAATTTGGTGAGCCAAGTGGGATTTGTGTACTGATCATTACCACCAAGAATCATCAAGATTGGGTGAAAAAATATTTGCTGGTATTTCGGAAACTCGTTAATTCTTAGAAACTTGGAAACCCCTCTCAATGAAAGTGCTTTTCCACAGTCTGTGCCAAGGGCTACTTGAGGAGGAAACAAACCATAGAGACAAAACTGAGAACTCCTTTATTTTGTCAAGTTTCAAAAAGCTACTACAAACCATGATGGTTTTAGGGTTCCAAATACATCTATCTATATAGGAGAGAACAGAGGGAAACCTAAATATAAAAACTGCTACTGTAGACGAACGCTTCAACATAGAAGAACAAACTTTGGTGAGCCAATTGGGATTTGTGTGCTGATCATTACCACCAAGTATCATCAAGATTGGGTGAAAAAAATATTTGCTGGTACTTCGGAAACTCGTTAATTCTTAGAAGCTTGGCAACCCCTCTCAATTAAAGTGCTTTTCATCAGTCTGTGCCTAGGGCTACTTGAAGAGGAAATAAACCATAGAGACAAAACTGAGAACTCCTTTATTTTGTCAAGGTTCAAAGAGGTACTACAAACCATGTTGGATTTAGAGTTCCAAATACATCTATCTATATAGGAGAGAACAGAGGGAAACCTAAATATAAAAACTGCTACTGTAGACGAACACTTCAACCTAGAACAACAAAATTTGGTGAGCCAAGTGGGATTGGTGTACTGATCATTACCACCAAGTATCATCAAGAATGGGTGAAAAAATATTTGCTGGTATTTCGGAAACTCGTTAATTCTTAGAAGCTTGGCAACCCCTCTCAATGAAAGTGCTTTTCCACACTCTGTGCCTAGGTCTACTTGAAGAGGAAACAAACCATAGCGAAAAAACTAATAACTATTTTTATTGTCAAGTTTCCAAGAGCTACTACGAACCATGTTGGATTTAGATTTCCAAATTCATCTATCAACATAGGAGAGTACAGAGGGAAACCTAAATATAAAAACAGCTACTGTAGATGAACTCTTCAACCTAGAAGCACAAAATTTGGTGAGCCAAGTGGGATTTGTGTACTGATCATTACCACCAAGTATCATCAAGTTTGGGTGAGAAAATATTTGCTGGTATTTCGGAAACTCGTTAATTCTCAAAAGCTTGGCAACCCCTCTCAATGAAAGTGCTTTTCCACAGTCTGTGCCAAGGGCTACTTGAAGAGGAAACAAACCATAGAGAAAAAACTAAGAACTCCTTTATTTTGTCATGTTTCAAAGAACTACTACAAACCATGATGGATTTAGAGTTCCAAATATATCTATCTATATAGGAGAGAACAGAGGGAAACCTAAATATAAAAACTGCTACTGTACACGAACGCTTCAACTGAGAAGAACAAAATTTGGTGAGCCACGTGGGATTGGTGTAGTGATCATTACCACCAAGTATCATCAAGATTGGGTGAAAAAATATTTGCTTTTATTTCGGAAACTCGTTAATTCTTAGAAGCTTGGCAAGCCCTCTCAATGTAAGTGCTTTTCCACAGTGTGTGCCTAGTGCTTCTTGACGAGGAAACAAACCATAGAGACAAAACTGAGAACTCCTTTATTTTGTCAGTTTCAAAGAGCTACTACAAAACATGTTGGATTTAGAGTTCCAAATTCATCTATCTGTATAGGAGAAAACAGAGGGAAACCGAAATATAAAAACTGCTACTGTAGACGAGCGCTTCAAACTAGAAGAACAAAATTTGGTGAGCCAAGTGGGATTGGAGTACTCTTCATTAGCACCAAGTATTATCGAGATTGGGTTAAAAATATGTGCTGGTATTTCGGAAACTATTTAATTCTTAGAAGCTTGGCAACCTCTCTCAATGAAAGTGCTTTTCCACAGTCTGTGCCTCGGGGTACTTGAAGAGCAAACAAACCACAGAGACAAAACTGAGAACTCCTTTATTTTGTCAAGTTTCAAAGAGCTACTACAAACCGTGATGGATTTAGAGTTCCAAATACATCTATCTATATAGGAGAGAACAGAGGGAAACCTAAATATAAAAACTGCTACTGTAGACGAACGCTTTAACGTAGAAGAACAAAATTTGGTGAGCCAAGTGGGATTTGTGTACTGATCATTACCACCAAGAATCATCAAGATTGGGTGAAAAAATATTTGCTGGATTTTCGAAAACTCGTTAATTCTTAGAAGCTTTCCAACCCCTCTCGATGAAAGGACTTTTCCACAGTGTGTGCCTACGGCTACTTGAAGAGGAAACAAACCATAGAGACAAAACTGAGAACTCCTTTATTTAGTCAAGTTTCAAAGAGCTACTACGAACCATGTTGGATTTAGAGTTCCAAATTCATCTATCAATATAGGAGAGAACAGAGGGAAACCTAAATATAAAAACTGCTACTGTAGACGAACGCTTCAACCGAGAAGAACAAAATTTGGTGAGCCAAGTGGGATTGGTGTACTGATCATTACCACCAAGTATCATCAAGATTGGGTGAAAAAATATTTGCTTTTATTTCGGAAACTCGTTAATTCTTAGAATCTTGGCAAGCCCTCTCAATGAAAGTGCTTTTCCACAGTGTGTGCCTAGGGCTTCTTGAAGAGGAAACAAACCATAGAGACAAAACTGAGAACTCCTTTATTTTGTCATGTTTCAAAGAGCTACTACAAAACATGTTGGATTTAGAGTTCCAAATTCATCTATCTGTATAGGAGAAAACAGAGGGAAACCTAAATTAAAAAACTGCTACTGTAGACGAACGCTTCAACGTAGAAGAACAAAATTTGTTGAGCCAAGTGGGATTTGTGTACTGATCATTACCACCAAGAATCATCAAGATTGGGTGAAAAAATATTTGCTGGTATTTCGGAAACTCGTTAATTCTTAGAAACTTGGACACCCCTCTCAATGAAAGTGCTTTTCCACAGTCTGTGCCAAGTGCTACTTGAGGAGGAAACAAACCATAGAGACAAAACTGAGAACTCCTTTTTATTGTCAAGTTTCCAAGAGCTACTACGAACCATGTTGGATTTAGAGTTTAAATTCCTCTATCTATACTGGAGAGAACAGAGGGAAACCTAAATATAAAAACTGCTATTGTAGACGAACCCTTCAACATAGAAGAACAAAATTTGGTGAGCCAGGTGGGATTTGTGTACTGATCATTACCACCAAGAATCATCAAGATTTGGTGAAAAAATATTTGCTGGTATTTCGGAAACTCTATAATTCTTAGAACATTTCAACCTCTCTCAATTAAAGTGCTTTTCCACAGTCTGTGCCTAGGGCTACTTGAAGAGGAAACAAACCATAGAGACAAAATTGAGAACTCCTTTTTATTGTCAAGTTTCCAAGAGCTACTACGAACCATGTTGGATTTAGAGTTTAAATTCATCTATCTATATTGGAGAGAACAGAGGGAAACCTAAATATAAAAACTGCTACTGTAGACGAACCCTTCAACATAGAAGAACAAATTTTTTGAGGCAAGTGGCTTTGTGTACTGATCATTACCACCATGTATCATCAAGGTTGGGTGAAAAAATATTTGCTTTTATTTCAGAAACTCTTTAATTCTTAGAAGCTTGGCAAACCCTCTCAATGAAAGTGCTTTTCCACAGTCTGTGCCTAGGGCTACTTGAAGAGGAAAAAACCATAGAGACAAAACTGAGAACTCCTTTTTATTGTCAAGTTTCCAAGAGCTACTACGAACCATGTTGGAATTAGAGTTCCGAATACATCTATCTATATAGGAGAGAACAGAGGGAAATCTAAATATAAAAACTGCTACTGTAGACGAAAGCTTCAACCTAGAAGAACAAAATTTGGTGAGCCAAGTGGGATTTGTGTACTGATCATTACCACCAAGTATCATCAACATTGGGTGAAAAAATATTTGCTGGTATTTCGGAAACTCTTTAATTCTTAGAACCTTGGCAACCTCTCTCAATGAAAGTGCTTTCCCGCAGTCTGTGTCTAGGGCTACTTGAAAAGGAAACAAAACATAGAGACAAAACTAAGAACTCTTTTATTTTGTCAAGTTTCAAAGAGCTACTACAAACCATGATGGATTTAAAGTTCCAAATACATCTATCTATATAGGAGACAACAGAGGGAAACCTAAATATAAAAACTGCTACTGTAGACGAACGCTTCAACATAGAAGAACAAACTTTTTTGAGCCAAGTGGGATTTTTGCACTGATCATTACGGCCAAGTATCATCAAGGTTGGGTGAAAAAATATTTGCTTTTATTTCAGAAACTCTTTAATTCGTAGAAGCTTGGCAACCCCTCTCAATGAAAGTGCTAATCCACAGTCTGTGCCTAGGGCTACTTCAGAGAAAAAAACCATAGAGACAAAACTGAGAACTCCTTTTTATTGTCAAGTTTCCAAGAGTTACTACGAACCATGTTGGATTTAGATTTCCAAATTCATCTATCTATATAGGAGAGAACAGAGGGAAACCTAAATATAAAAACTGCTACTGTAGACGAATGCTTCAACCGAATAGAACAAAATTTGGTGAGCCAAGTGGGATTGGTGTACTGATCATTACCACCATGTATCATCAAGATTGGGTGAAAAAAATTTGCTGGTATTTCGGAAACTTTTTAATTCTTAGAAGCTTGGAAACCCCTCTCAATGAAAGTGCTTTTCCACAGTCTGTGCCTAGGGCTACTTGAAGAGGAAACAAATCATGGAGACAAAACTGAGATCTCCTTTATTTTGTCATGTTTCATAGAGCTACTACAAATCATGTTGGAATTAGAGTTCCAAATACATCTATCTATATAGGAGAGAACAGAGGGAAACCTAAATATAAAAACTGCTACTGTAGACGAACGCTTCAACCGAGAAGAACAA
Source organism: Callospermophilus lateralis (assembly GCF_048772815.1). NCBI lineage: Eukaryota > Metazoa > Chordata > Mammalia > Rodentia > Sciuridae > Callospermophilus > Callospermophilus lateralis. Next base: position 413,407 of record NW_027512635.1, read on the forward strand.
AATTTGGTGAGCCAAGTGGGATTTGTGTACTGATCATTACCACCAAGTATCATCAAGATTGGGTGAAAAAATATTTGCTGGTATTTCTGAAACTATTTAATTCTTAGAAGCTTGGCAACCTCTCTCAATGAAAGTGCTTTTTCGCAGTCTGTGCCTAGGGCTACTTGAAGAGGAAACAAACCATAGAGACAAAACTAAGAACTCCTTTATTTTGTCAAGTTTCAAAGAGCTACTGCAAACCATAATGGATTTAAAGTTCCAAATACATCTATCTATATAGGAGAGAACAGAGGAAAACCTAAATATAAAAACTGCTACTGTAGACGAACGCTTCAACATAGAAGAACAAACTTTTTTGAGCCAAGTGGGATTTGTGTACTGATCATTACCACCAAGTATCATCAAGGTTGGGTGAAAAAATATTTGCTTTTATTTCAGAAACTCTTTAATTCTTAGAAGCTTGGCAAACCCTCTCAATGAAAGTGCTTTTCCACATCTGTGCCTAGGGCTACTTGAAGAGGAAAAAACCATAGAGACAAAACTGAGAACTCCTTTTTATTGTCAAGTTTCCAAGAGCTACTATGAACCATGTTGGAATTAGAGTTCCAAATACATCTATCTATATAGGAGAGAACAGAGGGAAACCTAAATATAAAAACTGCTAATGTAGACGAACGCTTCAACCTAGAAGAACAAAATTTGGTGAGCCAAGTGGGATTTGTGTACTGATCATTAACAAAAAGTATCATCAAGATTGGGTGAAAAAATATTTGCTGGTATTTCGGAAACTCTTTAATTCTTAGAAGCTTGGCAACCTCTCTCAATGAAAGTGCTTTTCCACAGTCGGTGCCTAGGGCTACTTGAAGAGGAAACAAATCATAGAGACAAAACTAAGAACTCCTTTATTTTGTCAAGTTTCAAAGAGCTACTGCAAACCATGATGGATGTAAAGTTCCAAATACATCTATCTATATAGGAGAGAACAGAGGGAAACCTAAATATAAAAACTGCTACTGTAGACGAACGCTTCAACATAGAAGAACAAACTTTTTTGAGCCAAGTGGGATTTGAATACTGATCATTACCACCAAGTATCATCAAGTTTGGGTGAAAAAATATTTGCTTTTATTTCGGAAACTCGTTAATTCTTAGAAGCTTGGCAACCCCTCTCAATGAAAGTGCTTTTCCACAGTGTGTGCCTTGGGCTACTTGAAGAGGAAACAAACCATAGAGACAAAACTGAGAACTCCTTTTGATTGTCAAGTTTCCAAGAGTTATTACGAACCATGTTGGATTTAGAGTTCCAAATACATCTATCCATATAGGAGAGAACAGAGGGAAACCTAAATATAAAAACTGCTACTGTAGACGAACGCTTCAACCTAGAAGAACAAAATTTGGTGAGCCAAGTGGGATTTGTGTACTGATCATTAACAAAAAGTATCATCAAGATTGGGTGAAAAAATATTTGCTGGTATTTCGGAAACTCGTTAATTCTTACAAGCTTGGCAACCCCTCTCAATTAATGTGCTTTTCATCAGTCTGTGACTAGGGCTAATTGAAGAGGAAACAAACCATAGAGACAAAACTGAGAACTCCAGTATTTTGTCAAGGTTCAAAGAGCTACTACAAACCATGTTGGATTTAGAGTTCCAAATTCATCTATCTATATAGGAGAGAACAGAGGGAAACCTAAATATAAAAACTGCTAATGTAGACGAACGCTTCAACCGAGAAGAACAAACTTTGGTGAGCCAAGTGGGATTAGTGTACTGATAATTACCACCAAGTATCATCAAGATTGGGTGAAAATTATTTGCTGGTATTTCAGAAACTCGTTAATTCTTAGAAGCTTGGCAACCCCTCCCAATGAAAGTGCTTTTCCACAGTGTGTGCCTAGGGCTACTTGAAGAGGAAACAAACCATAGAGACAAAGTGAGAAAACCTTTATTTTGTAAGTTTCAAAGAGCTACTACAAAACATGTTGGATTTAGAGTTCCGAAATCATCTATCTATATAGGAGAGGACAGACGGAAACCTAAATATAAAAACTGCTACTGTAGACGAACGCTTCAACCTAGAAGAACAAAATTTGGTGAGCCAAGTGGGATTTGTGTACTGATCATTACCACCAAGTATCATCAAGATTGGGTGAAAAAATATTTGCTGGTATTTCGGAAACTCGTTAATTCTTAGAAGCTTGGCAACCCCTCTCAGTGAAAGTGCTTTTCCACACTCTGTGCCTAGGTCTACTTGAATAGAAAACAAACCATAGCGAAAAAACTAATAACTTTTTTTATTGTCAAGTTTCCAAGAGCTACTACGAAGCATGTTGGATTTAGATTTCCAAATTCATCTATCTACATAGGAGAGAACAGAGGGAAACCTAAATATAAAAACTACTACTGTAGACGAAAGCTTCAACCTTAAGCACAAAATTTGGTGAGCCAAGTGGGATTTGTGTACTGATCATTACCACCAAGTATCATCAAGTTTGGGTGAAAAAATATTTGCTGGTATTTTGGAAACTCGTTAATTCTTAGAAGCTTGGCAACCCCTCCCAATGAAAGTGCTTTTCCACAGTCTGTGCCTAGGGGTAATTGAAGAGGAAACAAACCATAGAGACATAGCTGAGAACTCCTTTTGATTGTCAAGTTTCCAAGAGCTACTACGAACCATGTTGGATTTAGAGTTCCAAATTCATCTATCTATATAGGAGAGAACAGAGGGAAACCTAAATATAAAAACTGCTACTGTAGACGAACGCTTCAACGTAGAAGAACAAAATTTGGTGAGCCAAGTGCTATTTGTGTACTAATCATTACCAGCCAGAATCATCAAGTTTGGGTGAAAAAATATTTGCTGGTATTTCGGAAACTCTTTAATTCTTAGAAGCTTGGCAACCCCTCTCAATGAAAGTGCTTTTCCACAGTCTATGCCTAGGGCTACTTGAAGAGGAAACAAGCCATAGAGACAAAACTGAGAACTCCATTATATTGTCAAGTTTCCAAGAGCTACAACGAACCATGTTGGATTTAGAGTTCCAAATATATCTATCTATATAGGAGAGAACAGAGGGAAACCTAAATATAAAAACTGCTACTGTAGACGAACACTTCAACCTAGAAGAACAAAATTTGGTGAGCCAAGTGGGATTTGTGTACTGATCATTACCACCAAGTATCATCAAGATTGGGTGAAAAAATATTTGCTGGTATTTCTGAAACTCTTTAATTCTTAGAAGCTTGGCAACCTCCTCAATGAAAGTGCTTTTCCGCGGTCTGTGCCTAGGGCTACTTGAAGAGGAAACAAACCATAGAGACAAAACTAAGAACTCCTATATTTTGTCAAGTTTCAAAGAGCTACTACAAACCATGATGGAATTAGAGTTCCAAATATATCTACCTATATAGGAGAGAACAGAGGGAAACCTAAATATAAAAACTGCTACTGTAGACGAACGCTTCAACCGAGAAGAACAAACTTTTTTGAGGCAAGTGGGATTTGTGTACTGATCATTACCACCAAGTATCATCAAGGTTGGGTGAAAAAATATTTGCTTTTATTTCAGAAACTCTTTAATTCTTAGAAGCTTGGCAAACCCTCTCAATGAAAGTGCTTTTCCACAGTCTGTGCCTAGGTCTACTTGAAGAGGAAAAAACCATAGAGACAAAACTGAGAACTCCTTTTTATTGTCAAGTTTCCAAGAGCTACTACGAACCATGTTGGATTTAGAGTTTAAATTCATCTATCTATATTGGAGAGAACAGAGGGAAACCTAAATATAAAAACTGCTACTGTAGACGAATGCTTCAACCGAATAGAACAAAATTTGGTGAGCCAAGTGGGATCGGTGTACTGATCATTACCACCATGAATCATCAAGATTGGGTAAAAAAATATTTGCTGGTATTTCGGAAACTCGTTAATTCTTAGAAGCTTGGCAACCCATCTCAATGAATGTGTTTTTCCACAGTCTGTGCCTAGGGCTACTTGAAGAGGAAACAAACCATAGAGACAAAACTGAGAACTTCTTTTTATTGTCAAGTTTCCAAGAGCTACTATGAACCATGTTGGAATTAGAGTTCCAAATACATCTATCTATATAGGAGAGAACAGAGGGAAACCTAAATATAAAAACTGCTACTGTAGACGAACGCTTCAACATAGAAGAACAAACTTTTTTGAGGCAAGTGGGATTTGTGTACTGATCATTACCACCAAGTATCATCAAGGTTGGGTGAAAAAATATTTGCTTTTATTTCAGAAACTCTTTAATTCTTAGAAGCTTGGCAAACCCTCTCAATGAAAGTGCTTTTCCACAGTCTGTGCCTAGGGCTACTTGAAGAGGAAAAAAACATAGAGACAAAACTGAGAACTCCTTTTTATTTTCAAGTTTCCAAGAGCTACTACGAACCATGTTGGAATTAGAGTTCCAAATACATCTATCTATATAGGAGAGAACAGAGGGAAACCTAAATATAAAAACTGCTACTGTAGACGAACGCTTCAACATAGAAGAACAAAATTTGGTGAGCCAAGTTGGATTTGTATACTGATCATTACCACCAAGTATCATCAAGATTGGGTGAAAAAATATTTGCTGGTATTTCGGAAACTGTTTAATTCTTAGAACCTTGGCAACCTCTCTCAATGAAAGTGCTTTCCCGCAGTCTGTGCCTAGGGCTACTTGAAGAGGAAACAAACCATAGAGACAAAACTAAGAACTCCTTTATTTTGTCAAGTTTCAAAGAGCTACTACAAACCATGATGGATTTAAAGTTCCAAATACATCTATCTATATAGGAGAGAACAGAGGGAAACCTAAATATAAAAACTGCTACTGTAGACGAACGCTTCAACATAGAAGAACAAACTTTTTTGAGCCAAGTGGGATTTTTGCACTGATCATTACCACCAAGTATCATCAAGGTTGGGTGAAAAAATATTTGCTTTTATTTCAGAAACTCTTTAATTCTTAGAAGCTTGGCAACCCCTCTCAATGAAAGTGCTAATCCATAGTCTGTGCCTAGGGCTACTTGAAGAGGAAAAAACCATAGAGACAAAACTGAGAACTCCTTTTTATTGTCAAGTTTCCAAGAGCTACTACGAACCATGTTGGATTTAGATTTCCAAATTCATCTATCTATATAGGAGAGAACAGAGGGAAACCTAAATATAAAAACTGCTACTGTAGACGAACGCTTCAATGTAGAAGAACAAAATTTGGTGAGCCAAGTGGGATTTGTGTACTAATCATTACCACCCAGAATCATCAAGATTGGGTGAAAAAACATTTGCTGGTATTTCGGAAACTCGTTAATTCTTAGAAGCTTGGCAACCCCTCTCAATGAAAGTGCTTTTCCACAGTCTATGCCTAGGGCTACTTGAAGAGGAAACAAACCATTGAGGCAAAACTGAAAACTCCATTATATTGTCAAGTTTCCAAGAGCTACTACGAACCATGTTGGATTTAGATTTCCAAATTTATCTATTTATATAGGAGAGAACAGAGGGAAACCTAAATATAAAAACTGCTACTGTACACGAATGCTTCAACCGAATAGAACAAAATTTGGTGAGCCAAGTGGGATTGGTGTACTGATCATTACCACCATGTATCATCAAGATTGGGTAAAAAAATATTTACTGGTATATCGGAAACTCGTTAATTCTTAGAAGCTTGGCAACCCCTCTCAATGAAAGTGCTTTTCCACAGTGTGTGCCTAGGGCTACTTGAAGAGGAAACAAACCATAGAGACAAAACTGAGATCTCCTTTATTTTGTCATGTTTTATAGAGCTACTACAAATCATGTTGGAATTAGAGTTCCAAATATATCTATCTATATAGGAGAGAACAGAGGGAAACCTAAATATAAAAACTGCTACTGTAGACGAACGCTTCAACCTAGAAGAACAAAATTTGGTGAGCCAAGTGGGATTTGTGTACTGATCATTACCACCAAGTATCATCAAGATTGGGTGAAAAAATATTTGCTGGTATTTCTAAAACTCTTTAATTCTTAGAAGCTTGGCAACCTCCTCAATGAAAGTGCTTTTCTGCGGTCTGTGCCTAGGGCTACTTGAAGAGGAAAAAACCATAGAGAAAAAACTAAGAACTCCTTTATTTTGTCAAGTTTCATAGAGCTACTACAAACCATGATGGATTTAGAGTTCCAAATATATCTATCTATATAGGAGAGAACAGAGGGAAACCTAAATATAAAAACTGCTACTGTAGACGAACGCTTCAACATAGAAGAACAAACTTTTTTGAGGCAAGTGGGATTTGTGTACTGATCATTACCACCAAGTATCATCAAGTTTGGGTGAAAAAATATTTGCTTTTATTTCGGAAACTCGTTAATTCTTAGAAGCTTGGCAACCCCTCTCAATGAAAGTGCTTTTCCACAGTGTGTGCCTAGGGCTACTTGAAGAGGAAACAAACCATAGAGACAAAACTGAGAACTCCTTTTTACTGTCAAGTTTCCAAGAGTTACTACGAACCTTGTTGGATTTAGATTTCCAAATTCATCTATCTATATAGGAGAGAACAGAGGGAAACCTAAATATAAAAACTGCCACTGCAGACGAACGCTTCAACCTAGAAGAACAAAATTTGGTGAGCCAAGTGGGATTTGTGTACTGATCATTACCACCAAATACGATCAAGTTTGGGTGAAAAAATATTTGCTGGTATTTCGGAAACTCGTTAATTCTTAGAAGCTTGGCAACCCCTCTCAATGAAAGTGCTTTTCCACAGTTTGTGCCTAGGGCTACTTGAAGAGGAAACAAACCATAGAGACAAAACTGAGAATTCCTTTATTTTGTCAAGATTCAAAGAGCTACTACAAAACATGTTGGATTTAGAGTTCCAAATTCATCTATCTGTATAGGAGAGAACAGAGGGAAACCTAAATATAAAAACTGCTACTGTAGACGAACGCTTCAACGTAGAAGAACAAAATTTGGTGAGCCAAGTGGGATTTGTGTACTGATCATTACCACCAAGAATCTTCAAGATTCGGTGAAAAAATGTTTGCTGGTATTTCGGAAACTCTTTAATTCTTAGAAGCTTGGCAACCTCTCTCAATGAAAGTGCTTTTCCGCAGTCTGTGCCTAGGGCTACTTGAAGAGAAAACAAACCATAGAGACAAAACTGAGAACTCCTTTATTTTGTCAATTTTCAAAGAGCTACTACAAACCATGATGGATTTAGAGTTCCAAATTCATCTATCTATATTAGGAGAGAACAGACGGAAACCTAAATATAAAAACTGCTAGTGTAGACGAACGCTTCAACCTAGAAGAACAAAATTTGGTGAGCCAAGTGCAATTTGTGTACTGATCATTACCACCAAGTATCATCAAGATTGGGTGAAAAAATATTTGCTGGTATTTCGGAAACTCATTAATTCTTAGAAGCTTGGCAACCCCTCTCAATGAAAGTGCTTTTCCACAGTCTGTGCCTAGGGCTACTTGAAGAGGAAACAAACCATAGAGACAAACCTGAGAACTCCTTTATTTTGTCAAGTTTCAAAGAGCTACTACGAACCATGTGGGATTTAGAGTTCCAAATTCATCTATCTATATAGGAGAGAACAGAAGGAAACCTAAATATAAAAACTGCTACTGTACACGAACGCTTCAACCTAGAAGAACAAAATTTGGTGAGCCAAGTGGGATTTGTGTACTGATCATTACCACCAAGTATCATCAAGATTGGGTGAAAAATATTTGCTGGTATTTGGGAAACTCTTTAATTATTAGAAGCTTGGCAACCCCTCTCAATGAAAGTGATTTTACACAGTCTGTGCTTAAGGCTAATAAATCGGAAAAAAACCATAGAGACAAAACTGAGAACTCCTTTATTTTGTCAAGTTTCAAAAAGCTACTACGAACCATGTGGGATTTAGTGTTCCAAATTCATCTATCTATATAGGAGAGAACAGAAGGAAACCTAAATATAAAAACTGCTACTGTACACGAACGCTTCAACCTAGAAGAACAAAATTTCGTGAGCCAAGTCGGATTTGTGTACTAATCATTACCACCATGTATCATCAAGATCGGGTGAAAAAATATTTGCTGCTATTTCGGGAAGTCGTTAATTCTTAGAAGCTTGGCAACACCTCTCAAAGAAAGTGCTTTTCCACAGTCTGTGCTGAGGGCTACTTGAAGAGGAAACAAACCATAGAGACAAAACTGAGAACTCCTTTCTTTTGTAAAGTTTCAAAGAGCTACTACAAACCATGTTGGATTTAGAGTTCCACATTCATCTATCTATATAGGAGAGAACAGAGGGAAAACTAAATATAAAAACTACTACTGTAGATAAACGCTTCAACCTAGAAGAACAAAATTTGGTGAGCCAAGTGGGATTTGTGTACTGATCATTACCACCAAGTATCATCAAGATCGGGTGAAAAAATATTTGCTGGTATTTCGGAAACTCGTTAATTCTTAGAAGGTTGGCAACCCCTATCAATGAAAGTGCTTTTACACAGTCTGTGCCTAGGGCTACTTGAAGAGGAAACAAACCATAGAGACAAAACTAAGAACTCCTTTATTTTGTCAAGTTTCAAAGAGCTACTACAAACCATGATGGATTTAGAGTTCCAAATATATCTATCTATATAGGAGAGAACAGAGGGAAACCTAAATATAAAAACTGCTACTGTAGATGAACGCTTCAACATAGAAGAACAAACTTTTTTGAGTCAAGTGGGATTTGTGTACTGATCATTACCACCAAGTATCATCAAGGTTGGGTGAAAAAATATTTGCTTTTATTTCAGAAACTCTTCAATTCTTAGAAGCTTGGCAAACCATCTCAATGAAAGTGCTTTTCCACAGTCTGTGCCTAGGGCTACTTGAAGAGGAAAAAACCATAGAGACAAAACTGAGAACTACTTTTTATTCTCAAGTTTCCAAGAGCTACTACGAACCATGTTGGAATTAGAGTTCCAAATACATATATCTATATAGGAGAGAACAGAGGGAAACCTAAATATAAAAACTGCTACTGTAGACGAACGCTTCAACCTAGAAGAACAAAATTTGGTGAGCCAAGTGGGATTTGTGTACTGATCATTACCACCAAGTATCATCAAGATTGGGTGAAAAAACTATTTGCTGGTATTTCGGAAACTCTTTAATTCTTAGAATCTTGGCAACCTCTCTCAATGAAAGTGCTTTTCCGCAGTCTGTGCCTAGGGCTACTTGAAGAGGAAACAAACCATAGAGACAAAACTAAGAACTCCTTTTTTTTGTCAAGTTTCAAAGAGCTACTAAAAACCATGATGGATTTAAAGTTCCAAATACATCTATCTATATAGGAGAGAACAGAGGGAAACCTAAATATAAAAACTGCTACTGTAGACGAACGCTTCCACATAGAAGAACAAACTTTTTTGAGCCAAGTGGGATTTGTGTACTGATCATTACCACCAAGTATCATCAAGATTGGGTGAAAAATATTTGCTGGTATTTGGGAAACTCGTTAAATATTAGAAGCTTGGCAACCCCTCTCAATGAAAGTGATTTTCCACAGTCTGTGCTTAGGGCTACTTAAATCGGAAAAAAACCATAGAGACAAAACTGAGAACTCCTTTATTTTGTCAAGTTTCAAAGAGCTACTACAAACCATGTTGGATTTAGAGTTCCAAATTCATCTATCTATATAGGAGAGAGCAGAGGGAAACCTAAATATAAAAACTGCTACTGTAGACGAACGCTTCAACCTAGAATAACAAAATTTGGTGAGCCAAGTGGGATTTGTGCACTGATCATTACCACCAAGTATCATCAAGATTGGGTGAAAAAATATTTGCTCTTATTTCGGAAACTCGTTAATTCTTAGAAGCTTGACAACCCCTCTCAATGAAAGTGTTTTCCACAGTCTGCGCTGAGGGCTACTTGAAGAGGAAACAAACCATAGAGACAAAAATGAGAACTCCTTTATTTTGTCAAGTTTCAAATAACTACTACGAACCATGTGGGATTTTGAGTTGCAAATTCATCTATCTATATAGGAGAGAACAGAAGGAAACCTAAATATAAAAACTGCTACTGTACACGAACGCTTCAACCTAGAAGAACAAAATTTCGTGAGCCAAGTGGGATTTGTGTACTAATCATTACCACCAAGTATCATCAAGTTCGGGTGAAAAAATATTTGCTGGTATTTCGGAAAGACGTTAATTCTTAGAAGCCTGGCAACCCCTCTCAATGAAAGTGCTTTTCCACAGTCTGTGCTGAGGGCAACTTGAAGAGGAAACAAACCATAGAGACAAAACTGAGAATTCCTTTATTTTGTTAAGTTTCAAAGAGATACTACAAACCATGTTGGATTTAGAGTTCCACATTCATCTATGAATATAGGAGAGAACAGAGGGAAAACTAAATATAAAAACTGCTACTGTAGATGAACGCTTCAACCTAGAAGAACAAAATTTGGTGAGCCAAGTGGGATTTGTGTACTGATCATTACCACCAAGTATCATCAAGATTGGGTGAAAAATATTTGCTGGTATTTGGGAAAATCGTTAATTATTAGAAGCTTGGCAACCCCTCTCAATGAAAGTGCTTTTACAGAGCCTGTGCTTAGGGCTACTTGAAGAGGAAACAAACCATAGAGACAAAACTGAGAACTCCTTTATTTTGTCAAGTTTCAAAGAGCTACTACGAACCATCTTGGATTTAGTGTTCCAAATTCATCTATCTATATAGGAGAGAGCAGAGGGAATCCTAAATATAAAAACTGCTTCTGTAGACGAACGCTTCAACCTAGAAAAAAAAAATTTGGTGAGCCAAGTGGGATTTGTGTACTGATCATTACCAGCAAGTATCATCAAGATTGGGTGAAAAAATATTTGCTGGTATTTCAGAAACGCGTTAATTCTTAGAAGCTTGACAACCCCTTTCAATGAAAGTGATTTTACACAGTCTGTGCTTAGGGCTACTTAAAGAGGAAACAAAACATAGAGACAAAACTGAGAACTCCTTTATTTTGTCAAGTTTCAAAGAGCTACTACAAACCATGTTGGATGTAGAGTTCCAAATTCATCTATCTATATAGGATTGAGCAGATGGAAATCTAAATATAAAAACTGCTACTGTAGACGAACGCTTCAACATAGAAGAACAAAATTTAGTGAGCCAAGTGGGATTT